>NC_079454.1:51415840-51428340 GCF_903798145.1 Danio aesculapii | reverse complement strand
CCCATAAATGTCTGCACACTGAATTTGCAAAGTCTCTAATACCTCCAGTCTCTTACAACTTAAAAAAAAAAAACTGATGTTCACTTTTTATTTGTATTTAGCCTTTACAAACAATAAATGTGAAATAAACGATCAAATAAATAAAACTTTCAGACTCAGCTTATATTTATATTTATATAATTTTACCGATCTCCCTCTTCAACAGCACTCCTTGCCCGTCCGCTGTTCACTTTCACTTTCGTCCGCGACTCCCCTCCCCAGGCACTCTGTCTGTGTGTGTGTGTGTGTGTGTGTGTGTGTGTGTGCGCGCGTGAACTTTGTAACGACATTGTGTGTGACTCGTCGATGCAACAGCACAATAAATACTCAGTGGTAAAGTTCTTACCACTTCTGTAGTATTTCTCACAAACGCTACGTGAGATCTTCTTCCTCTAGGTCTGTCTGTTGTCTGACGCAGCCGAGGGAGGAGATTAAGGCACGCTGAAAGGCACGTAGAAACGGTGGGCGGGGAGGACTAGCTTTAAAGGCGCAGTACAATAAAACAGCCCCCTAGTGAAAAAATGTATAAAATAGAATCTTGCCAAAGGTATAATGAAAAATCTGATGGGTGTTTTGAGCTGAAACTTTACATAAACATTCTAGAGATGCAAAACACTTATAATAAATCTGAAAAAAGGGGTAACCTAGGTGCCCTTTAAATCCTACACGGCGCCTCATAGCCATCTGTGTTTGCTTCATTGCCTTCTCTTCTGACACCGCTGGTTTGAAGCTGCAGAGCACTGAAACTATACGTTTATCGGAACTTAATAAGCCGAATTCAATTCAATTTACCTTTACTTGTATAGCGCTTATACAATGTAGATTGTGTCAAAGCAGCTTCATATAAAAGGTCATAGTAAATTGGAACAGTGTAGTTCAGTTTGTAGTGTTTAAGTTCAGTTCAGTTGAGCTCAGTTCAGTGTGGTTAAAATCAGTCCAAACACTGAAGAGCAAAACCAACGTTGCGCAGCTCTATAGATCCCGAACCATGCAAGCTAGTGGCGACAGCGGAGAGGGAAAAAAAACTTCACTAATGGCGGAAGTGAAGAAAAAAAAAACATTGAGAGAAACCAGACTCAGTTGGGCACGATCATTTTAATTTCTCCGCTGGCCAAACATCTTGTGCAGAGCTGCAGTCTCAGTGGCGGAGGCTGGAAGCTGGCCTCAGCGAAGACTCGTCTGTCTCTGGAGCGTCACAGGAATCAGTCTCATGTTCTCCACTCCTCCATGACCATCACAGTAGCTGCTCAGGATACGGCCTGGATTATGGAAACCTTGGGATCATCTCGTCGTTGGTCTTGGATCGAATCAGTGACTCTGCATAGTCTGAGGGCCTCGGGAAGAGTATCCCCAGGTGGAAATGGAGAATAAAGAGAATAATTAGCGTAGCTGCTGTTCATAGTGTATATAAACAAGATGCAGAACCTGTGTGGAAGCCCGCTAAGTGAATGACTTCCACACCACTGCATTAGTCTTTCCTCTCTTATCAACTATTTCGTCTGCATTCGTACTTGTGGAAGCTTGTCATTCGCAACAGAGCTTAACCAACTGCTGAGTGCTGGCAGCGTGTCTGTGACGTACGTAATCACGCAAGTGACATCACGCTCTTTCTGACGGCTGAGCACTGACCGTCATTCAGTGACAAGTGATAATGTGTAATATTTTAGGTATATAATAAAATATATATATGCTAATTTATATCGAAATACAGGAAATGGGTTTAAATATCATATCACCGTTATTGAAAAAAAATCTTTCGCGATATAAATTAATATCGAATTATTGTCCAGCCCTACTTCACTTGCATCTTATTTAAATATGAGCACTAGTCTGACTGGTCAAGCTCTTTAATCATTAAAACTGGTCCAGTTGCACAGGTCAAGGACACTGCTGGGTCTATCAGAGATCCTGAGATTGGCGTTTAAAGCGGATCAATGAACGAGCCACACCAGACACAAACAGCACAGAATAAAACACACAAGACATTGATCACATCAAGATTTCCATCTGAAATAGATGCAGCTCCTTCAGCCTGACAGAAAAGACAAATGGGCACAGCAGCTTTTATTCACTGCACACTTCCCTCCGTATAATCAACACAGGTCGTTGTGGCTGCTGTAATCTGTAATTATTCCTTCAATTAGTAGTTCTGCAGTCTTGATTTCGTCCAGGCAGATCAGGTTGTCTGCTAATTCTCACTTTCTTTGATGTTTGCTTTGCGCTGGAGGAAAGTTTTGCTAAGTTTCTCTCCTCAGGTTAAGCTCTTTATGAAACTACAAAAAAGAAATGTGACTTACCTGGATTTTTTATTTATTTATATCAGGGGCGGACTGGCCCATAGGGAGCACCGGGACATTTCCCGGTGGCCTGACGGTCAATCTGGCGTGCCACCGTGACTCTGGCCTACCGCGCACAACCCCCCTCCCCCCCGACCCCTCTCTTCATTTTCTAGATTGCATCAGATGTGGCCTGACTACCTGTAACTTTGGCCTGGTGGAAAATGCTTTACCAGTCCGCCCCTGATTTAGATAGTTGAAAGTGCCAGCAACACATTGGCTCAGTGGTTAGCAGTGTCACCTCACAGCAAGAAGGCTGCTGGTTCGAGTCCCGGCTGGGCCAGTTGGCATTTCTGTGTGGAGTTTGCATGTTCTCCCCGTGTTGGAGTGGGTTTCCTCAGGGTGCTCTGGTTTCCCCCACAGTTCAAACACATAGGGCCGTAAACTAAATTGGGCCGTAACTAAACTCGCCATATTGTATGTGTGAATGTGTGTTTCCCAATGCTGGGTTGCAGCTGGAATGGCATCCACTGAGTCAAACATATCCTCGGAGGGGAATACTAGTTGGATAACACTCATGGAGACGTGCCTAAACTTAACATGAAATGTAAACATATCCTTAAATTCTGATTGGCTGACTGGAATGTTGCTCTAGAATCAACAGAGATGCTAATCCAGGAGAATGTACTACTTGGTGAAATCAGGTGAGGGGTTTAAATAGTATTGTATTTGCATATTTAATATTAATATTTTAATTTTAAAGATAACAGTAGACTTCTGTTCATGCATTTATCAGTTTATGCAAGTTTTATCCAAAGAGAGAAACAAAATGTAAATTGAATAGTGAAATACGACTGATAATAATAATAATAATAATGATAATAATAATAATAATAATAATGATAATAATAATGATAATAATAATAATAATAATAATAATAATAATACTAATAATGATAATAATGATAATAATAATAACAATAATAATAACAATAATAATAATAATAATAATAATAATAATAATAATAATTATATCATTTCATTTCATTTTCCTTTGGCTTAGTCCCTTTATTCATCAAAGGTCATCACAGTGGAATGAACCGCCAGCTTATTCAGCATATGTTTTACGCAGCAGATACCCTTGCAGCTGCAACCCAGCCTCACAGCAACAGTGCTAACCACTGAGCCATGGTGATGCCCCAATAATAATAAATAGAAAATGATAATAATAATAAAATAATAATAATATTAAGAAAATAATGAAAATAATAACAGCAACAACAACAAAATTATATTAAAATAATAATAACAACAACAACAACAACAACTATTATTATTATTATTATTATTATTATTATTATTATATAATTTGTGATATATTATAATAAGTATAGGTCAGAAAAACTTTTGCTAAAACAAAAATAGGAGTTAAATAATGTTACATTATCATTTACTGTAATAGATTTAGGTAAAAATCATATTTATTCTAACCTGTAAAGTATAATTGATCACACAAAATTTTAATAGATTTTAAATCACCTCAGTTTTCTTAATGACAAGTGTGTAAAACCTGGTCATAAGAATAGTCTATAAAGAGTCTATTGTTTATTCAATATTAATGTAATATCAAATAAAATTAACAATAATAATATAATAATTCCCCTACTGTGCAATAAACATGTCAAATATTTTCTCATACGCACTTGTACACAGCACCTTATAATAATATACAATGTAATACTTTCTTGTCTAATTGCATCTCAGTTTAATGTTTGTCATCTTTTCTCATATTTATTTTGTGTTGTTTTTTATTATATATATATATATATATATATATATATATATATATATATATATATATATATATATATATATTTATTTATTTATTTATTTATTTATTTATTTATATATATTTATTTATTTCTGTCAATATATTGATATTATTAATATATATTCATTATTCATTCTATCATTTATTTATTGAATTTTATTGAATTTTATTTTATTTATTAGTTTATCTTTTGTTGTTGTTGTTCTCTCCCAGCCCAACTAAAAGAACCAAGACTTTCTTCAGGAGAAAAACATCATAGAAAATAGTCAAAATGTTCAACAGCATTTTCGAAGTATTTGATAAAGAATAAAAAACTTACAAAGTACAAAGAATAGTTAATAAAGCTGTCTTCAACTAGATATCTTAAAGGCTTTAAAATAGTTTTGCTCAGAAAAAAACAAACATTTCTAAACATGGGATTTGGTTTTCTCTTCTCCTTTTTCATTTCCCCTGTTGTTTTAAACACAGGAGCTGACTCTAGAGAAATAAACTCACACCAGACAGAATCAGGTCAAGCACTGTAAATATTAGAAAGAGTCTTCAGGAGGAAAGCACACAAACCATTGACATGTCAATCAGCGAAAACTACTGGATAAAAGCCAAACACATCTGCATACTCAACCTGTCAATCAAATACAAGTCCCTAGCATGTAAAGAGCATCTGCCAAATTACTAAATGCAAAATTGTAAGAAACATAAGGCGTACTCACACTTTGTACATTTGACTTGAACCGGGCCAAAGCATGCATGTCCACCTTCCCGTCTCCCCCGACGGCCCGCACTCACATTACATTCGGGCCTGGGCACGCTTACGTCATCAATGATGCACTGTTCAGTAAGAAGCGCTCTCGCTCAGCACAGTGGAGATTTCTTCAGTTATATTGTTTTAGTTGTTTGGGATGCGGTGACACGCAGTCAAATATTTCGCCGAACAGATCAGCCACTTTTGACGCTCATAAACAATCATAAAGTCTTCGTGCTGCAGGAGTTTGGTTTGCTGAAGGCGCAGCTGTCGTGCAGTGAGGGGTTTGCGTCTTTAATAAACTACGACAGTTTGGGTTCATTGAACAGTAAGAATGATGATTAATGTGAAACAGTCCCTTAAAAGTCACATCTCGCTTTCAGTTTCGGGCTCAGGCGTGTTTTGCACTCACACACAAGTGCACCGCGCCAAAGGCCAAGTGAACCTCGCTCAGGCACACCTCTTATAACCAGGCCAGGGTCGGCCAAATGAACCGTGCCTTAGCCTGATTCAGCACACTCACACTTCTCGATCCAGGAAACGGGCCTGGGCATGGTTCGGATAACATAGTGTGAAAAGGCCCTAAATAAAAACTAAAGGGGAAAAATTTAACAAATCGATTAATCTGTTTGTTTAGATGTTTTTGTTCAAATGTGTGCAATTAAAAAAAAAAACAACAACACAAAAACAAAAAAACACTGTAAATAGGATTAATTACTGTAGTGCGAGTATGACTGCATGTTTCATGGCAAGCAAAAACAAAATCCATCTCAAAAGTCCATCAAACAAGTGTTTACATAGAAAAACAATAGAAAAAAATCATATTGGAATGTAAAAGTGTGAATGGAAGGTAGTGATTTCCAAATTTACTTTGATTTGTATTTCAATGCAGACAATATGAAGACAATTTTTCATGTGTTGTCTGGTCAACTTGATTTCATTTGCAAATATACATCTTTTCCTGTCATTCAGACCTGCAATAAAGTTGGCACAGGAGCAATTAGGGCTAGTAATCAGGTGATTTGGTTAAATGATGATTTCAACAGGTGATTGTAATTATGATTTGATACAAAAGCAGCATTCAAGAAGGTCTAGTCCTTTAGGAGCAAAGATGGGCAGAGTATCGACAGTTTGCCAACAAATACCTGAGAAAAGTATTGAAATGTTTAAAAACAATGTTTCTCAAAGAAAGAGAGGAAGATATTTGGATATTTCACCTTCAACAGTGCAGAACATCATTAAAAGATTCAAGGAATCTGGAGGAATTTCAGTGTGTAAAGGACAAGGGTGCAAGACTAAGACCTAAGTCGGCACTGCATCAAGAATCCTCATTCATCTAGAAGCGATATCACCACATGGGCTGAGGACTACTGCGGCAAACCTTTGTCAAGTGCCACAATACGTAGTTACCACCACAAATGCTAGTTAAAACTGTACTGTGCCAAAAGGAAGCCCTATGTTAACAGTGTCCAGAAGCACCATCTACTTCTGTGGCCTCAGAGGCATCTGGGATGCACCATCAAACAGTGGAAACATGTACGGTGGACAGATGAATCAGTATTTCAGATATTTTTTTTTTGGAAAAAATGGATGCTGTGTGCTCTGGACCAAAGAAGAAAAGGATCATTCAGACTGTTATCAGCAACAAGTCCAAAAGCCACCGTCTGTCATGGTATGGGGTTGTGTCAGAGGCCTTGGCAAAGGTAACCTGCACTTCTGTGATGCACCATTAATGCTGAAAAGTACATAGAGATGTTGGAGCACAATATGCTGCCTTCTTTTCCAGAGGCCCAGGCATATTTCAACAAGACAACGCAAAACCACATTCTGCACACATTACAAAGTCCTGGCTGCAGAGGAAGAGGATACAGGTACTTGACTGGCCTGCCTGCAGTCCCGACTTGTCTCCAATAGAGAATGGGTGGCGCATTTTAAAGAGCAAAATGCGACAATAAAGACCCTATACTGTTGGACACCTTAAGCCTTGTTTGCCTCAAACACTTCATCACTTGGTGTCTTCAGTCCTTAAATGTCTTTTAAGTGTTGTGAAAAGGAATGGCAACATTACACAGGGGTAAATGCTTTACTGTTCCAACTATTTTTGAAATGTGTTGCAAGAACCAAAACTGGAATACAAAAAAAATCAAGAGGAACACATTAAATAATGTTTGTTGTATTGTCTGCAATGAAATACAAGTCAAAGTAAATTTGGAAATCACTACTTTCCTTTTCATTTGCGTTTCCATACTGTCATACGCCTTTGCTGATATGGAATTACAGTATAACTGCCTGTTTTTGTAACAAGACAGAAAACAAATCCATTCCAAAAGTACATCAAACAAGTGTTTACATAGAAAAACAATTGGAAAAGTATCACATTGGAATGTAAAATTGTGAATGGCCACTAAGGGTGTATTATAGAATATGTGTATTTACCGTAACGACTGAGCCATGCGACGCAGGTCTTCATTCTGCTGCTTCAGTCTCTCCAGTTTAGTGAGGATCTTGGCAAGCTCACGGCTGGATCTCGGCGCATGTTCGCTGTCTTTCACCAAATGACCACCAATATAAAAGAGCAGCGTCCCCCAGGCCAGGAGGATCAGCGCAATCCAGCGCCACGAGCCCGTCCATGGACGCATTTCTGCCGCCGAGCTCCGGTCACCACCGACACGCAGCCATGGTCAGTCTGAGGATTAAAAGGGGCTTCAAAAGAGGAGCGTCCAGATGAAAAATAAATAAATAAATAAAAACACACAGTGTCTACGCCGGGACGTCAACACAGAGCGGGTGTTCATGCATCGTGGCACGTCAGGAAGGCAAATCCTCCATATTCTGTTGCTGGAGATGATGGTGGTTCTGGATTTGTTATTTTACTGGTGTCTCATTGGAGAGTGAGTCCATACAGTTGGGTTTTCTGAAGGCATTGCCGATCTGTTGAAAGAAAGAAATGAGAATGTAAGAAAAACAGAAATCGGTTATTAAAAAATTAGTTACTTAAACTATTGTTTTGAAATGTGTTGCAAAAAAAATCATATTTCTGTTAAACAGAAAGCGGGGAAGTAAAAGTAGAGGGAGGCAAATAATTCAGAATGGCTAACAGTTCTGACTTCAACTGTATATTGTGCAGCCCGAGACATGAGACTCTGAAAGCGGCGTGTACCTCACGTCTTGACCCTTTCGCTCATACTGTGACAGCTAAAATCCCCCTCATTCCTCCAGACGTGTCCTGCAGATGCTGACACATGTTTTCTGACCAGTCGCTGTGTTGTCAGACTGACGTGAAGCACACTGGAGCGACCCTAGAAAACCCTGTGTCATCAGTTTCAGAAAAAAACATTGTATCTGCGCTGGCAGCAATTTGCACCAATATTAGCATCAGCCATGGAATGCAAAGAGTTTAACTTCAGGCAAATAAACAGCAAGAGTCAAGGCAACTACTGACTAAAATGACAATCCTAACGTCTGTTTCATGATGACTTTAGGTTTGCATCTGTATGCAAAATGCAGGATATACAGATTCCCTCCAGGAATGAGGAAGAAAAAACATTGTGTCAGCGCTGCCAATGATGTGCAGCAATATCACCATCAGTAACGAAATGCAAAGCTACTGGGGAAAGTTAACCGTTATACAAATGAACAGAAATAGATGAAGCAACTACCGGTGGGAAAAAAGACAGCTGAGCTTTAGCATAAACAAATTTGTTTTTGATGCAACGCAAGAAGACAATTCCCATTACAATGAATAAAGCTGTCCAACAATCCAATCAGTTCCCAAAGAAATCATGCATCCCCTTAAATTGTGTTTCTCATTTCAGGACCACTTGAAGTGGATATGCGTAGATAGGGGGAAAAATTACAACCTTCTGTTTTATGATGACTTTAACTTTGTATCTGAAAGCAAAATGCAGGATATATGGATTAAGAATGTATTCATCCCTCCCTGAAGAGGCCATCACTCCAGACTCGTCACTATTAAAAATCGGTCAGGACCCCTTATCGTCACTCTTTGATGCTCAGTGTACCCCTCCAGCATTATTTAAGATGCTCCGTTCCTTTAAATGAGAAACCTTTGGCATAATATAGTAAAGTGAAAGGCATTGGCAATTTCATCGTTTTGATTAAATGACATACTGAGTTATATTTTTGCTGTTATTAATGTGAGCTTTTCTAAAGTTAACACATTGTAAAAGAAAATCTTGCTGCCTTAATTTTTTTTGGTTGAATTAAATGAACTTTTCTAGTCATCTAAACTTAAATATATTAAATATAATATACTTAAAAATAATAAGTAAATTAAATATATTATATTCAATATTAAATATATATAATAAAATATTAAGTTAAACTTTGTATACATTATAAAAAAGTTGAAATCTGATTAACTTATTAAAATAAGTTAAAGCAACATACTGCATGAACATCTGTTGACTTAACTGTGTCATTCGATTTTTTACAGTGACTATTTGATTTATACAAACACATTTTTGAGCTCATAACTCAACTATTTGTCAATATAAAACACAGGATACAGCAGGCAAATCCAACAACGATTGTAGATTATTTTAAATATATGAATATTCCAAGTCTTCTGAGGCAGCATGAGATATTTCTGGAAGAAAATTGCACGACTGCGGTTTCCATTCGCATCCCAGTTCAGATGTTGTCTGTGTAGAATTCAAATATAGCTTCGGTTGTTGAATTGTGTTGGCTCCCTCTGTGTATCGTGACCAATCATGTCACACTAATGTGCTGGAGCAACTTTTTGAAGCGGAAGATATCAGCGAGTGGCAGTCGGATCGTTTTCAGCAATTGAAACCTACATAAAATATTACGTTCTTCACATAAAGACCAAAATATTTCAGAAAATATTAATTTTTATAAAACTATTTGTATTTTACAACGTCACACAAATAATATCACTAATTTATAAAATTTGCAAAGAAACCTTCCTAAAAGTGAACGTACACCAGAATAAATTCTAATTTGTTTATTAATGATTATGGCTCATATGATGATTTAAAGTGATTCAATTAAGTCAATATTTAAGTATTAAGTATTAGTACTTCATATATAAGTATTAACTCTCTAAAACGGAGCCTTTAGGATTTGACAGTTGTGCTGTTTTGGTGTCGCTTTAAATTCAAATGAGATTCAAAAGAGGGTGGAGCTACAAACGTCTATGTCTCAGTATAGCGGCAAATTTAAAAACAGGACTAACTTTATCACTGTGAAAAACTGAAAATGTCAGAACCAGTGGCTCAGAAGATGGAAGTCTATGGAGACTACTACTATCCTAAAACTTTTATACATTTTAACATTTATAATGCCTCTTAGTCGCTGTAAAAGTCCATTTTTGAGCACATAACTCAACTATTTGTCAATATAAAACACAGCATACAGCACTCAAATCCGACTAAGATTGCAGATTATTTTAAATGTATGAATATTCCAAGTCTTCTGAGGCAGCATGAGATATTTCTGGAAGGAATTTGCACGACTGCGGTTTCCATTCGCATCCCAGTTCAGATGTTGTCTGTGAAGAATTCAAATATAGCTTCGGTTGTTGAATTGTGTTGGCTCCCTCTGTGTATCTTAACCAATCACGTCACACTAATGTGCTGGAGCAACGTTTTGAAGCGGAATATATCAGCGAGCGGCAGTCGGATCATTTTCAGCAATTGAAACCTACATAAAATATTACGTTCTTCACATAAAGCATTTCAGAAAATATTTTTATAAATTTATTTGTATTTTACAACGTCACACAAATAAAATCACTAATTTATCAAATTTGCAAAGAAACCTTCCAAAAAGTCAACGTACACCAGAATAAATTCTAATTTGTTTATTAATGATTATGGCTCATATGATGATTTAAAGTGATTCAATTAAGTCAATATTTAAGTATTAAGTATTAGTACTTCATATATAAGTAATAACTCTTCAAAACGGAGCCTTTAGGATTTGATTGTGCTGTTTTGGTGTCGCTTTAAATTCAAATGAGATTCAAAAGAGGGTGGAGCTACAAACGCTGATGTCTCAGCATAGCAGCAAATTTAAAAACAGGACTAACTTTATCACGGTGAAAAACTGAAAATGTCAGAACCAGTGGCTCAGAAGAAGGAAGTCTATGGAGACTACTACTACCCTAAAACTTTTATAGATTTTAACATTTATAATGCCTCTTAGTCCCTGTAAAAGTCCATCTATTAGCCCAATGATGAAACTAACAGCATGGTCGAAGGTTAAATGCATGTAAGCTTTTTCTATTGCTTCTGAAAAGAATTTTGCTATTGATTAGAATTTATTCATATTCGTTTTTCAGCTGTGAATTTAATCTGACTCCAATTTTAACTGATCCAAAAATGTAGACTGTATTTCTAATTGTAAGAACGGATCACATTCATCGTTTATGACTTAATTTAGAGATTTGATTTAGATCTGATTCCTTACTCTTCAGTTATACGTTCATTAGGGACCAAACGCCGCTCAGAGTTTCTCACGGACAGTATGTCGACACTCTGAAGTTAGTAAGAGGGTGCAGGATTAACTAATATTCAAATAGGCCGGTTGCAAACTGCTCACTCATTCCTAAAAGAAGAGCAAATTTAGCCAAGCACTGCATCTTTCTAATTTCAGTGATTATATAATTAAAAGATCTTCATGCTGTGATGCCAAAACGGCTCCGTACAGTCAAATGCGCCTATTAATCAAATAACTAAGTCAAATCATAAAGGTAGCGCAGACTCCACTCAATCTACTGGATATAAAAAGATTTTAGGAGAATTCAGAATAAGTCAAAACTTCACATTTTATTTGTCAGGTAAACTAGTATTATGCCGATTACATGTCTCGTGAAATTCCATAACAGTTCTTAGGCTCTGATATTCTGGAGAGATTTAGCCATCTTTACATTCCCATGGAATCTCTAAAAGCTGATGGCTGCTTCTCACTCCGGGCTGTTTATGCTAATGAGCTAGAGACTGTCACTAATGGGCGGGGCTTTCCCACTCTGATAACACGTACATTGGGAGAATATCGATCAAAAGTGTTTTGCAGACTGTTTTTATCAAATGTGACTATAAATAATAGAATTAACTTAATTTTTACTATTAGAAGCGGTCTATATTTACACACTGTTGCGGCACAACTGTGTTTAAACCCCTTATACTTGTGATTTTTGCATAATAGGTGTCCTTTAAAGCTACATTCTATCGTCAAGTTTGTCTTTTATAGACTACAGCTTTTGCATGGGAACTGCTAAAACGGGCAGAAATGTGTAAACGCTACATTTATAAAAGACACCGCTGATGTTTGCAGTGCAGATAGCGGTGATAAATGTGAAGAGATCATCATTGTAGTCTGGTTGCATCACTTTGAGCGCAGACGGAGCGTTAAAGAGAAATATGACAGAGCAGCTTTTAATGAATCTTCAGCGAGCATTAACAGGACATCAGTTTTCATTATTAGAGAGAAAAAAAGACAGAGAGACGGAGCGTGGAAATACAGTCTCTGCAAGCACTAAAGGAAGGAACTTGTGTCATCATTTATATCTCCTAATTTCCCTGCAGAACATTACAGCTGAGTTATTGTGTTCAGTTATATGAGCTTT
>NC_079454.1:51328340-51413340 GCF_903798145.1 Danio aesculapii | reverse complement strand
TGAGGTCATGAGAAAAAAACATTAACACAGGAAAACATTAATGCAATGTCCTATAAAAATATGGGTAACACTTTATAATAACTACACACTATAAATCATCTATTAAGCATTAGCAAATAGTGAATTCATTATGTGTTAAGCATTAACTCTACATTAATAGGCGTTAGTAAGCAGTTTAAAACTGCAGCTACAAATGCTGTATTCTTGACTTACAAACATATTTATAATGTGCTTATTAAATGTACTTTCATACTTTGTTAATGATTTATTTTTCATTACTAAATTAAGTATCGCATTATTTATAAACCAGTTGTATTTAAAAGTAGTTGAGGGTTTTTAGGATCATTCAGAATGAGTTAGTAAATGATTAATAAACTATTGAAATCAACGGTTATATGTCTTATTATTCAGGCATATATTAAGGGTTACTATGTATGTTAATAAATGCTTTATTAACTTAACTTCATCTAGTTGTGTGAGCTAATCTAAAGTGAGGACTATTAATGCTTTATAAACCCCTTATAAATGACAAATAAAGGCTCAGTTAAATTCTAAACAGGAAAAATGACACTATTCATTCCTTTTCATTTAAAGATACACAAATAAAACAGTACTTCAACTGGAAAATAAATCTCTGCAACCTTATCTAAAATAAAATAACTGTAAAGTTTAAACATTGCATCTTATTATATTGTTAAATTATTATATTGTTGTTGTTGTTGTTTTATCCAGTTTTATGTCGTATTTTGATACTCCTGTTATTTGGCAATGTTTAAACTTTACAGTCATTTTATTTTTTAGAAAATATTGCAAAGATGATTGTTCATTTGATTCTGAGCCTTTAATTGTCCTTTATAAGGGATTTATAAAGCATTAATAGTCCTCACTTTAGATTAGCTCACAAAACTGAATGAAATTGAGTTAATAAAGCATTTATTAACATACATAGTAACCCTTAATATATGCCTGAATAATAAGACATATAAACGTTGATTTCAATAGTTTATTAATCATTTACTAACTCATTCTGAATGATCCTAAAAACCCTTAACTACTCTTAAATACAACTGGTTTGTAAATAATGCAATACTTAATTTAGTAATGAAAAATAAATCATTAACAAAGTATGAAAATACAATTATTAAGCACATTATATAGGTGTTTATAAGTCAAGAATACAGCATTTGTAGCTGCAGTTATAAACTGCGTACTAACATTTATTAATGTAGAGTTAATGCTTAACAAATAAGGAATTCACTAGATGCTAATGCTTAGTGAATGATTCATAGTGTGTAGTTATTATAAAGTGTTACCAAAATGGGCCTTAAAAGCCAAGTGTTTCATGAGTTTCTATTTCAAATTTGATGAAGGCAGCATGCAAAATGAGATTTCTGTAGAAAGATTTCTATCAGTTGCTGAATAATTTGGTCAACATTCACAAGCGTAAGTTGGGTAAATAAAGACGGAACTAAAATTCTTGCGTGAACTGTCCCTTTAAATCAATGTTTTGCTGTTTCTAAAGATGCCGTTTCTGAGTGAAAACAGTCTAAACAGTCCTTCAGCATGTTCAGTAGACCCGGTGCTGTTCCCATCATGCTCTGCTTCCTCAGTAACGCCTTTGACCTTTCAGACTCAGCACTTCATCATGTTTTTGCCGCTGTGCTGCTGTCATTTACCTGTCAGTCACTCACAGGAAAGGTGAAACCCGAATAACCTGTTCACACCGCAGCTCCACACGACTCCCTGAAATACCACACTGCTCTCCGGCCTGCAGTTAACCTACCAGGGTTGCGTTTCCCAAACAACAACGTAACTCGTGGCTGAACTATCATAGTATGATGCATCATTTGGGAAAAGAACGATGTAGTGACGAGTGTTTCCCAAAACCCGTAGTTTCTCTGTTGCAGATCCATCGTGAAGTCTGACCTGCGAAATCGCATCACTTCACTGCGTGAGACCAATCGAGGATCAAAACATGACCTCTCTGGACAAAAAATTGAAAACATTGAGCAATCGCTCGCTTTTTTTAATGTCGAATCATCTCGTTTAATCCCGCCCCTTTTCGCAGCGCCGTACGTCAGAATTTCGCACACACAAACTCCGCTGTGACCGCAGCTTAATAGCAGTTTTGCTGAAAATATTGCAATGCACACAACATTATGGATGACTATCAGAGTTCAAAGGAGGACATATTGTTGGTGTGCGTCTCGCTGGTGCATCTGTGACCAAGACAGCAAGCCTTTGTGATGTATCAAGAGCCAGCATCCAGAGTAATGTCAGCAAACCACCAAGAACTATTCATCGGGAGCTCTACAGGGTCAATATACAGTTGAAGTCAGAATTATTAGCCCCCTGAATTATTAGCCCCCCTGTTTGTTTATTTTTTTCCCAATTTCTGTTTAACGGAGAGATTTTTTTTCAACACATTTCTAAATATAATAGTTTTAATAATTCATTTCTAATAACTGATTTATTTTATCTTTGCCATGATGACAGTAAATAATATTTGACTAGATATTCTTCAAGACACTTCTATACAGCTTAAAGTGGCATTTAAAGGCTTAACTAGGTTAATTAGGGTAACTAGGCAGGTTAGGGTAATTATGCAAGTTATTGTATAACAATGGTTTGTTCTGTAGACTATCGAAAAATAAAATAGCTTAAAGGGGCTAATAATTTTGACCTTAAAATGGCTTTTAAAATATTAATAACTGCTTTTATTCTAGCCGAAATAAAACAAATAAGACTTTCTCCAGAAGAAAAAATATTATCAGACATACTGCGAAAATTTCCTTGACCTGTTAAACATCATTTGGGAAATATTTAAAAAAGAAAAAAAATTCTAAGGGGGGCTAATAATTCTGACTTCAACTGTATATGCTGTAAAGCCAAACCATTGGTTACTCATTCCAGTGCCAAACATCGGTTTCAATGGTGTTAAGAGTGAAAATCTTGGGCTGTGGACAAAGTAATGCATGTATTGTTCTCTGATGAATCCACCTTCACTGTCTTTCCCACATCTGAGTACGGTGGCCAGGAAGTGCAAAACAATATTACAAAGTGTGAAACCCTTTTACGAAGCTCGAGACAAATTTACATTTTGAAAAACATTTTTACCAATCATAAGACGCAATTACATTAGAAAAAAAAATTAACAAGATGCAAAACACTTTAACCAGTCCCCAAACAAACTTACAATTACAGATTCTTTACGGAAAGGGAATGTACTACACAGCGGAAGTGACGTAGTATGTACCACACACTGGAAAATATCAGCTCATGTGTGACTTTATAAACACAGGTTAACACGAGTCCAAAGGCACAGGTTAACACGAGTCTACAACTATAAAAATCATGGTTTGACCAACTGCGATAAAACATTGTTTTGTCATTTAGAGCTATTCTGAGAAAATATCAGTGTGAGAGTATGTAGAAACATGTAAAGGCAAGTACATGGACACAATCAAAGCACGACATATGTTGACTGATAAAGATGTCAAAACCGAACCAAACATGTAGACCTGGATAGATCAGTTAGATGGGTCGATTGATACTCGTGCTGGCCCTTTTGACTTGGGTTCGAATCCTGTTGATGACGTCAATTATAATTATTTCTTTACATTAATTTTGGTTACTGTATATACTGTTCTGCCACACAAATATTAAAATCAGTAATGTTTACACTGACACCCAGTAATAAGAATAGTTATTTGGTATGGGCATGTGTTGTTGCTGTGAAAAAGTCAATAGTTTACATCTGGAAAGGGGCACCAGTTAACACGGACACCAGTCAAACCGTAACACCGGCTTCGTTCAGTTTACTGTTAAGAGTCCTCAAGCAGACTTGACATCATGTCCACGATTACAGCGCATGAGTGGCCCTCCTTAAAATATTGAGCACATTGATGCAGTATGTCTGGTGTTTCTGTCTGGTCCGCATCCTTTACAAAATCCAAACACCGACCACACGTAAAGCAAAACCGCGCGTAAGCTGCTCATGTGTTTGCCACAAAACGGGCAAAACATCCCTCGACCGCAGTCCACGTTCTGTCACCATACACTTTATTTACGCCATGTACTCCACAACACGAATTTACCACGCTCACCACCAACAACAACAATACTTTTCCCCGCGTCACTCCTGGTGTGTGGTACATACTACGTCACTTCCGGTGTGTAAAAGTGTTTCACACTTTGTAATATTGTTTTGCACATCCAGGCCACCGTAGCTGAGAGAGTTACAGTGTGGAGAAGCCCCAAAGAAGCACCCCACCCTGCCTATAATAACAGTGCATTTTCATTACACTTTTAGTACAATCCTCTAATATTAACAGAAGACATAAAAAAGGCTGTAAATTTATACACCCTGCACAATATACTGCTTTAAAAGCATTCAGGTATAAGAACTTGTACCGTTTGTAACTTTGACAACCATACATTTTATTGAATTATTTATACAACGAAGACTGCGCTTTATGTAAAGACTCTTATTTTACATGTAACTAATACTGTACATAACTGTACCTATATACTGTTACGCTGTGTTTACACCAGACAGGGCATGTGTTTAATTAGACGCGTGAACATTTTGAGTTTACTCGCTTCATTCATGCATCAAATTCACTTCACAATAGATGCGGATTCGCATTACGGGCAGGGCTTCTGTCTGCCCCGTGACTCTAGCGTCATCGCCTAAAGTTCCTTCAGTTAAACAAAGAGAAAACTGAAGTCATTGCGTTTGGGAGCAGAGATGAGGTGAATGCATACCTTGCAGCTTCACATAGAAGATTATAGTGAATTGAAACGGTGTAGTTCAGTTTTCAGAGTTTAGGTTCAGTTCAGTGTTTTAATATTCACTGCTGAGAGTCCAAACACTGAAGAGTAATCCATCGATGCGCAGCTCTACAAGTCCCGAACTAAGCAAGCCAGTGGCGACAGCGGAGAGGAAAAAAACTTGTTTAAACAGACATATACACATAATTAAAAATAATAACATCTAAAGATGTGGATCTTGGTGGGTTTTTTTCAAACACAGCTAATTTTGTCCTAAATGAGCATAAAAAGTTAGGAAAGCAGTCAAATACTTTTATTATAATGTTAGATGTGTGCATTTTTAAAGTGAAAAATCCAAATAAATGAGATTCAGTTGTTATACAGTGAAGAAAAGATTAATGAGATTTGATAACTTCTGATAACTGATTCATTCATTTTCTTTTCGGCTAAGTCCCTTTATTAATCTGGGGTCGCCACAGCGAAATGAACCGCCAACTCATCCAGCATTTGTTTTATGCAGCGGATACCCTTCCAGCCACAACCCATCTCTGGGAAACACATACACACTTATTCACACATACATACACTACGGACAATTTAGCCTACCCAATTAACCTGTACCGCATGTCTTTGGACTGTGGGGGAAACCTGGAGCACCTGGAGGAAACCTACGGAAACGCAGGGAGAACATGCAAACTCCACACAGAAACGCCAACTGACCCAGCTGAGGCTAAAACCAGCAACCTTCTTGCTGTGAGGCGACAGCACTACCTACTGCGCCACTGCGTTGCCTCTATTTCTTTATAATAGCTATTAATTTTAATAAGCTGAACTGTTTGCTAATTTATTTGCTGCTAATGTATACTATTTATTTTTTCTTTTGTAAATAATAATAATAAAACATATCAACATGACCATTTATTTACACTGAAACAGCTACAGAAAAACTTATTTAGTAATCAGGGGATTTTTTTGTGTGTGTGTGTGTGTGTGTGGGGGGGGGGGGGGGGGGGGGTTGTATTATTTTCACATCCCAATGTTAACAGATGTTCATATCGCCAAAAAAAACAAAAACAAAAAAACAACGAAATACTGCAGTGTCTGATTTTTCCAATGTTGTGCATCGTGCAGCAGTTCTTGGGAGTTCTTGGGAGAAATCTAATGACCCGATTATAGCACTTATCCACTGAAAAGGTCATGATTTTCATCATGTGTCCACTTTAATGCCAAAGGTTTGACAGATTACAACCTTGTTGTCCCTCCAAATCTGTGTGCGTGAACGTGTATGAGTGTCTGTGTGTGTATGATTATGTGTGCGTGTGCAATATGTTGCAGAGTTGTAACGCCACGTCAGCAGAGGGAGCCCTCGCCCAACTACTGACTTAGCTCCGCTCCCTCTGCAGTCACTTCCTGTTTGTGCTGTATTTTAGCAAGAGCTCAGGCCATGCTTCCTTACGAAGTATTGCCAGTCTACCTGCACTACCAAGCGTTTTCCAAGAGACTTTCATGACCGCCTGCCTGTGTATGACCCTGCCTGCCTTGATCAAGTACGTTATCTGTCTTTGCCCTCTTGCTCTGTTTTGGACTGCTTATTGTTGCCTTGAACTTTTGCCTGCCTTCTCACCACGTCTTCTGGATTTGCCCCAGTGTATCTTGATCTGTTTTGGACTGCTTATGTGTTGCCGACTTTCCGCCTGTTTACTCACAGATGTCTTTGCCTAAACCCTTTAATAAAACTTCTGCATATGGATTCTAATACTGTCTCAGACCCCTCGAGTGCACAGTCAAAATTTTGTCCGATTCTGCCATAATAGAGAGCATGCAAATATGTAAACAGAGATGTTTAGTCTGTCCTTGAGTTTTAAATGTTTAAAAGGCAAACAGAAGAATGTATGTATGCCTTTTACACCTTTTATTTTGTTAACTGACTTCCCAGAGTGTTTGGATTGTTTTGACTATTCTTTGGATCCAAATAACAGTATACAGTGCATGTGTGTGTGTGTGTGTATGAGCATGAGTGTATATGTGGATAAAAGTGTCCAGCAAAAGGGATCTAGGACAATCTAGGACAGGATTCATCTGGGAGAGGTTGGTACACAGTGGATAAAACCAGGACATGGACAACAGGGATCAACAGAGTTACAAAACAAGAACTCAAAACACACTGCAATGATCCAATGATTTACAATTAAGAGTTTTCTCAAATCAGACATATTTGTAGAATTAAGTATAAATTTTAGGCATAACATTTTTTAACTAACATTTAACATGTATTTAAATATATATTTATTTACTACCACTACCACCAACCCCACTACTACTACTACCACTGCTGCCCCTACCACTACTACCACCACCACCACAACAACAACGCAGCAATTTTTGGCTCCCATAACTATTTACTACTCATAATATAAAGATTACGACAAACATATCATAAATAAATCTAGCACGTCTAGCATGGGCCTAGTGAATGCCATGATATTGCAGCCCAAACCATCAGTGATCCATCCCAATGCTTCACTGTGGGCATACAACAGTCCGAGTGGGGCGCTTCTTTGGGGCTTCTCCACTCTGTAACTCTCTCAGATGTGGGAAAGACAGTGAAGGTGGACTCATTAGAGAACAGTACATGCATTACATTGTCCACAGCCCAAGATTAAAGCTGTTGGCACCATTGAAACGGATGTTTGGCATTGGCATGAGTAACCAAAGCTTTGGCTTTAGCAGCTCGTACATATATATATATTGACCCTGTAGAGCTCTCGACAAACAGTTCTTGGTGGTTTGCTGACATTACTCTGGATACTGTGGCTCTTGATACATCACAAAGTTTTGTTATCTTGGTCATAGATGCGGCAGTGAGATGTACACCAACAATTTGTCTTCATTTGAACTCTTATATCCCACTTATGATCAGCAAACCTGTGCTATTACTCTGCTAATTAAACCTTCACACTCTTTTACTGGTGAAAAAAAGATCAATGCCACCAGGTTGCTCAAATTCAGCCATGAAACCTCCAACACTAAATTTGGACAGTGGTTCAGTTTCATCGTCCAACCCTTGTATATGCCTACTAATTTACATTAGAGTATTAGTAGACAGTCTGCCACCAACAGACCTTCAACTGTCTGTAAAAGTAAGTTACTCTAGAAGTTTTTTGGCATGTAGTTGCAATGTAACTTTTAAATCAACAAATGTGTTAAAGGGACAATTAAAGTAAAGTGATACCAAAAATACAACTTTTCTTAAGTGCATCAGTGTGTGTGTGTGTGTGTGTGTGTGTGTGTGTGTGTGTGTGTGTGTGTGTGTGTGTGTGTGTGTGTGTGTGTGTGTGTGCAATAAATACAAATGCGAAAAATGTAAAAGCACAAGTTTCAGCAAAAACACTACTCAAAATGTGATGTAAAAGTGAATGATTTGAAAACTACAGCAAATCTAAATGATATGAGAGTAGCTTGATTTTAAAGCCTTCTCTTAAGATAGGAAAATAAAACATTTCAGAAGACAGTTCTGACAAGCCAAGATGAAAAAGAGAAACTCATTTCTCTTTCCTTTTAGAAGTGCTTCTTCTCTCTCGATTTTTTTAAATCCAGACCTAAGACACATTTTTATTCTATTGCCTTCCCAGGCTTTTAAACTTTGTGCATTGTTGTTCATACTATTATTTTATTATTACTTTTATTGTAATTTTTCTTTTTGGCTTTTGGATACATTTTACTGTTTGGTCAGTGCCAAACTGAAGTTAAATGTGTTTTATAAATAAAATGTACTTACTATGGAGCCAGATCAGGCTCTAAAATAATACATTTACAAAATAAAATTCATACATCCACAACACATTTACAAAATCCAATTTGCAAGTTCAAAACACAATTCAAAAATACACAAATCCAATTCGTAAATTTAAAACGTCATTCAAAAATACGCAAATTCAATTCGTAAAATCAAAACGTCATTCAAAATACACAAATCCAATTCGTAAAATCAAAACGTCATTCAAAAATACACAAATCCAATTCGTAAAATCAAAACGTCATTCAAAATTACACAAATCCAATTTGTAAATTTAAAACGTCATTCAAAAATACACAAATTCAATTCGTAAATTTTAAACGTCATTCAAACACACAAACGCAGTTCGTAAATGTAAAACGTCATTAAAAAATACACAAATCTAATAATAAAATCAAAAAGTCATTCAAAAATACACAAATCAAATTCGTAAATTCAAAACGTCATTCAAAAATACAAAAATCCAATTCGTGAAATCAAAACGTCATTCAAAAATACATAAATTCAATTTGTAAATTTTAAACGTCATTCAAAAATACGCAAATTCAATTCATAAATTTAAAACGTCATTCAAAAATACACAAATTCAATTTTTTTTAATCAAAATGTCATTCAAAAATACACAAATTCAATTTTTAAATTTAAAATGTCATTCAAAAATACACAAAACCAATTTGTAAATTTAAAACGTCATTCAAAAATACATAAATTCTATTCGTAAAATCAAAACGTCCTTCAAAAATACACAAATTCAATTTTTTTAATCAAAATGTCATTCAAAAATACACAAATTCAATTTTTAAATTTAAAATGTCATTCAAAAATACACAAAACCAATTTGTAAATTTAAAACGTCATTCAAAAATACACAAATTCTATTCGTAAAATCAAAACGTCCTTCAAAAATACACAAATTCAATTTGTAAATTTAAAATGTCATTCAAATACACAAAATCAATTTGTAAATTTAAAACGTCATTCAAAAGTACACAAATCCAATTTGTAAAATCAAAACGTCATTCAAAAATACACAAATCCAATTCGTAAAATCAAAACGTCATTCAAAAATACACAAATCCAATTCGTAAAATCAAAACGTCATTAAAAATACACAAATCTAGTTCATAAAATCAAAAAGTCATTTAAAAATACACAAATTCAATTCGTAAAATCAAAACGTCATTCAAAAATACACAAATCCAATTCATAAAATCAAAACGTCATTAAAAATACACAAATCTAGTTCATAAAATCAAAAAGTCATTTAAAAATACACAAATTCAATTCGTAAATTCAAAACGTCATTCAAAAATACACAAATCCAATTCGTAAAATCAAAACGTCATTAAAAATACACAAATCTAGTTCATAAAATCAAAAAGTCATTCAAAAATACACAAATTCAATTCCTAAAATCAAAACGTCATTCAAAAATACACAAATTCAATTCCTAAGTTCAAAACACGATTCATAAATATACAAACCCACATTTAGCAAAAATATTCATGATTTTACTTGTGAATTCACAAATTGTGTGTTTACAAATGTACAAATTGCATTTCGTAAATGTAAATTGTGCTGTGCATGTATAATATGTTATTTTTGTAAATGTATTGTTTTTGAGACTGATCTGGCTCCATAACTTACTTTATAACATATACAAAAGCCCTGGCCTTGTTGCTACCGTCTGCACATTTCTGGAATTAAATCTGCGCTGATATTTTGATCATGCTCACATGGACTGCTTTCTCCATTTCTCAAGACACAAGGTCTTCATCTGACATCATTCATAATGGATGTAACAGAAACACAGATAATGCTGCTCAAGCATATGATCACAGCCGACAGCAGATTAGTGGACTTCAGACCCGTAATCTTGAAGTGCTGGAAGAATCGCCATCATCTCCTTGAGCAAAACTTGTAGTATTTGCTCGAGGGGAAAACAGGCCTGTGGTAAGACTATCTGTCAGTCAGTCAGACAGTCATGCTGGAAGAGACTCAAATCACTCCTGCGGCATGACTGAGCACTCGGAGGACATTTAACTGGCTGTCGATGTGTTAGTAATGCCAACAATACGGCAGAGTTGAGCTGCTTTCAGAACTGAACCCATGAGTGCAGCTTTTACATTCAAACTCAATTGCTCAGTATGAACAGAAATCAAAACTGCTGTTCAAAATTTCAATATAAGGGTTGAATTCAAAATCAAAAAAGCCTTCAAAATCAAAAAGTGGTTTCACGGATGTGTCGAAGAGGATGCAAAACAAGTTAAGCGTCTTTTAAAATGTACAAACAGTGTTCATTATGACAGCAACATTGAACAGACGGAACGGATGCCATGGATGGAATGGATGTCAAGAAGGTCATGGAAGGGATGGATGGATGGATGGATGGATGGAATGGAATGGATGTCAAGAAGATCATGGATGGAATGGATGGATGGATGGAATGGATGTCAAGAAGGTCATGGAAGGGATGGATGGATGGATGGATGGATGGAATGGATGGATGGATGGAATGGATGTCAAGAAGATCATGGATGGAATGGAACGAATTGATGTTATAGACGGATGCCATGTCATGGATAAATGGATGTTAAGAAAGTCATGGATGGAATGGTTAAAATGGTTGGAAGGATGGATGGATGTCATGGATGAATATCATGGATGTCATAGATGGAATAGACGGATGGATGGATAGATGTGTGTCATGGATGTCAAGAAGGTCATGGATGGAATGGATGGATGGATATCATGGATGGAATAGACAGATGGATGAATGGATGTTATGGATGGATGGGTGACATGGATGTCAGGTGGGATATGGATGGAATGATTGGGTGGATATTATGGATGGATGTCATGGTTGGAACGGATGGATGGATGGATGAATGAATGAATGTCAAGAAGGTCATGGATGGATGGATGTCATGGATGGATGTCAAGAAGGTCATGGATGTTATGAATGGATGTAATGGACGGAATGGTTGTCATGTATGGATGTCTTGGACAGAATGGATCTCAAGAATGGAATGGATGGAGGTCATGTATGTCAGGTAGGTCATGGATGGAATGGATGGGATGGATATCATGGATGGATGGATAAATGGATGTCATGGATGTCAAGAAGGTCATGCATGGATGGATGTCATGGATGGATGTCAAGAAGGTCATAGATGTCATGGATGGATGTCAAGAAGGTCATGGATGTTATGAATGAATGTAATGGACGGAATGGTTGTCATGGATGGATGTCATGGATGGATGTCTTGGACAGAATGGATCTCAAGAATGGAATGGATGCCATGGATAGAGGTCATGTATGTCATGGATGGAGGTCATAAATGTCATGCATGGAGGTCATGGATGGAATGGTTGTCATGGATGGAATAGTTGTCATGGATGGATGCCATGGATAGAGGTCAAGGATGGATGTCATGGATGTTATGGATGGATGTCAAGAAGGTCATGAATGGAATGGATGAATGTCACGGATGGAATGAATGTCATGGAAGGTATGAATGGATGGATGAATGGATGTCAAGGATGTCAAGAAGTTCATGGGTGGAATGGATGAATGTCATAGATTGAATGAAGGTCATGGATGGCGGTCATGGATGGATGTCATCAATGGAATGAATGCCATAGATAGAATGAATGGAGGTCATGAATGGATGTCATGGATGAAAAGGATGTCATGGATGGATGTCATGGACGGAATGGTTGTCATGGTGGGATGGATGGAATGGATGGAAGTCATGAATGAATGTCATGAATGAAAAGGATGTTATGGACGGAATGGTTGTCATGGATGTCATGGATGGAGTTCATGGATAGAATGGTTGTCATGGAAGGATGTCATGGATGGAGGTCATGAATGTCATGAATGGAATGGTTGCCATGGATGAGGTCAAAGATGGATGTCATAGATGGATGAATGGATGAAAGTATAAGTAAACAGACAGATGGATGAATGAATGAGTTTTGTGTTGGGTGGATGGCTGTTTGGAAAATGCAGAGTTCCACACATTGTACTCATGTTTTCCCAAAACAAATCAGTTAAGTTAACTTTATAAATTTAAGTTGAACATAATAACTTAATTGTTATTAAGTTGCCCCAAGAAACTCTGAATAATTGAGTTGTTTCAGCTCATTTTAAAGAGGTAGTTTGAACAAGCAGCAAAAAAACACAGCTTTATGGACTTGCTGTGAATGTGTTGTTTTGTTCAAGCTGTTTGCAAACAAGTCTTTTAATTAGGACAGCAGAGTAAATAACGAGCAGTGTCTCGTCTGTGGTCTTTGATGTAGTCTCATTAGTGCTGTGTAAAGATAATGAAGGAGAGATGCAGCTCCACCTGCTGTGGCCATATGAGCCCTACAGCCCAGGTCAGAACATCCGCCCACAGTAAATCCATCACTCCTGCAGGAGTCCAGAGATCAGGAGATCCACAGCGGCGCAAGGACACCACCTGCGTTCATGAGCAGATGGGCTTTCAGCACACACACAATGTGGATTTAAACAGAGGACAGAACAAATAAAAGAGGAAAATCCATCAGGAAAGAACAGTCAGAGAAGGTAAATCTCCAATGGGGAACAAAGGGAGACCTGGGCCATGTCCACACGTACACCAATATTTTTTTTATGAATGGGGTTTTCTCCACCTTCATAAAAAAAAAAACAATCTCCGTCCACATGAAAATGCCAAAATGCCCTGTGATGCATGTTAAGGGCACGCTGAACCAACAACGGATGATAACGACACTTTTACACTGTCTTCACATCAAACGGGGAATTAAAGGGCACCTATGGTAAAAAAATCGATTTTTCAAGCTGTTTGGACAGACATATGTGTAGATGTAGTGTATAGATCGTCATATTGGGGTGATATAAACACACCCAGTGCTTTTTTTTCAATTTATCAACATAAAAACGGTGGACCAATTGGAGCGGTTTTCAGATCGACCGCAACTTTACGAAGGAGTGCGGTCCCCCCGCCCACCGAATTGATTGACAGCTGCGGGTATTAACATGTCCGGTAGTCACGTGCATAATCATATCAACAAGAGAGGACGAGCGCAAAGCAGCCGGGAATAAAAGGTGTGTTCAGTTCACTTGGATCATCAATCATCATCAAACGTGATCAAGAGTGAGTTTCACAAGTTTAACATGTTTTAAAACAGAGCATGTGTGTGATGAATTACAGCGATTCACTTCAGATTCACTTCATCAGCACAGCCGCGTGTCAGAACAATTATAAAGGAAGACGCTTCAATCCCGGTTTGTGGACGTTAAATCAGGTTTATTTTGTACATTATCATAACAGATATTCATATAGCAGTGGAGATTAACCTGTATCCTGTCACATATGCATGCAAAAAGGAGTGCAAAGCTAAAGCTAAACGCGCGCGCGCTTTGTCTCTGCATGTCGTGTCCGCTCTGTGTGTGTGTCTGTGTATCTGTGTGTGTGCGTGTCCGCGCTGTCTGTGTGTGTGCGTGTCGTGTCCACACTGTGTCTGTGTGTGTATCTGTGTGTGTGCGTGAACTTTGTAACGACAAAAACTGTGTGCGACTCATCGTTAAGTTGACTCATCGTAGCAACTCTACAACAAATACTCATTGGTAAAGTTCTTACTGTAGTATTTCTCACAAACGCTACGTGAGATCTTCTTCCTCTAGGTCTGTCTGTTGTCGGACGCAGCCGAGGGAGGAGATTAAGGCACGCTGAAAGGCACGTAGAAACGGTGGGCGGGGAGGACTAGCCTTAAAGGCGCAGTACACCAAAACCGCCACCCAGTACAAAAATGTATAAAATAGAATCTTATAAAAGGTCTAATAAATAATCTGATGGGTGCTTTGAGCTGAAACTTTACAGACACATTCTGGAGACACAAAAGACTTATATTAAATCTGAAAAAAGGGGTAGCCAAGGTGCCCTTTAAGTATGATGAATAAAAGGTTTCTTAGATAATAATTTGACTGTTGTTATTTTGGAGGTCAAAAGGACATCGGTGTGTAAATGTCAAGTCATGTTAGTATTTTTGATGTGTTTTTTGACATCGAGGTGCATGCTAGGATGAAAATGCTAATTTTGTAGGTGGATTTACTGGATTTTAACGGTTATAAACTATAATTCAAGAGTTCACACTTACAGTAGATATTACTTGACACTATTAGTAGGTTTGGCATGCTGAAAAACCCCTAAACTCAGAGAGCCCTGAGAAACCTCAGAGAAGCACTTCTCACGAAACAGATACTTGTTCATTACTAACCTTTCTATGAACATGAGTTGATTATAACTGCAGATCAATGATAGTGTGAAATAGCCTACTGTAACGTCTGTAATTATATCAAATAAATAAATAAATGCAGCATATATGAACACATACAGACCCTTACAGTCTCTGATATGTTACCAACTACAGAAGAACTACACACAGCATACATTTAGTCCTTTTTTGAGTTCAAAAACAACACGAAATATAACCCACAGTCAGTGCAAACCTCTCATTTGAGTCTTTAATCTTCAGCAGCACATGTAGCCTCTGTTAGACAGTAATTCCGTCACTCCCAGTTCATAATAGTCCAAAAGGCGATGATAAACATGGCAGTTTTTTCATGATTCAGGTTGCTGAAACAATTTGCTCCTGTGGTTTGTCGGGCTTCTCCTTTGTTTTTTTGCACTTCACTCTCGAGTCTGTCCGTTTCTTTTCTGAAAGCAAAGCAGCGCAATCATTGTTCGGGTGCGATCGTATACTGTACCAAAGTTGGTGACCTGGGGGTGCTACATACTGTACAGAAAAAAAAATGTGGGGGGGGGGGGGGGGCGGTGAAATTACGCTGGTTTTCCGCTAGAAATATCAAAACGGGATGGTTGTGGGAGATTGGTTTGAAATACAGGAGATTCCCTGGAAAAACAGGAGTGTTGGCAGGTATGCTAACCAGTTTGATAATGATTTGATCAGCTGTAGTTAGAAATTAGGTTGTTTTAATCTTCTAAGGGCTTATTATGCGGTCCTGTTGCCATCTTGTGGATAGAGAATGTCAACCCACTTTGGTCAGCGCAGAATGGCAGGCTAATGGCCGCCGACGTGCTGTCTCTCAGAAATCATAAATGTTTAAAATAGGCACCGTCCTTATAAATAAACTGCATAGTTGCAATCTAAACAACTACATTCTCACCTAAAAAAGCCTCAAAAGTACATGATGTTGTCCAACAGCTGCAATATTTGTCAAACTGTAGACTGTCCTCCACTTGTCACTTGGCGGAGTAATAGAGATAAGTGAGGAGGCTGTACAAATGCTGTTATTGCAGAATATCACATATATATATGCGTCAGACCGGAAACGTAAGGTCATGCATCAAGTTTCGCATGTTGCTTTGGTGCAAAGTTCAAGCTTGGTGAACTCTGACCTGCGAAATCGCATCACTTGACTGCGTGAGGCCAACCGAGGATCAAAACAGGACCTCTCTGGGCAGAAATGTAAAACATGGAGCAAATCGCTCGCTTTTTTAAATGTCTAAACATTTTGTTTAATCCCGCCCCTTTTCGCAGCGCCGTATGACAGAATTTCGCACACACAAAGCCCAGTGCGACCGCAGCTTGATTCGTACAATTTAGTACGATTTGCTCATCCCCAATGATGGTTGGGTTTAGGGGTGGGGTTAGGTACCACGCCTCGTTTTTAAAATTGTACAATTTCGTACGACTGAACTCGTACGAATTAGCCACTAAACTGACAAAACGTAAAATACTTGCGTTTTCTCGTGGAATACTTGAAAATGAGAGCGAGAAAGAGAGAGAGAGAGAGAGCGAGAAAGAGAGAGAGAGAGAGAGAGAGAGAGAGAGAGAGAGAGAGAGAAAGAAAGAAAGAAAGGTCACACACAAGCCTACACTACACTACAACAACTACTCGTAACAATATTTTTATTTGACGGAAGCAAAAAACAGGATTGGAAAAAACAGGATTGAGTCAGTGTTTTCGTTTTGTAATCTATATTTGTAATTTAAGTGAACAATATCTAGAGCAGGCCTGTTTATTTTATTCTTTTTATTTAGTTTATTCTTTTTTCTGTGCTGTGGAAAACACCGCCGGTGCGAGAAGATGCTCTGTTATGCTGCTGTTCGCATGATCAAATAAATCAGCATTTTAAAATATTTAATGCGTCACACAAAAGAGACACGTCGATTATTTTTTTATTAAATAATACTTCAATATTTATCTGTTAACGGTTAATACTCGGTTAACGAGCTGCGGTTGTCGGTTGGTAAAATAAACTGAAATGAGCATCCCTAATATATATATATATATATATATATATATATATATATATATATATTAATATTAATGTCATCAAGAACTTTATAATGCCACAAATGCTGTACATGTTTAACTGTGATGCTACAAGAGGTGATGTACAGTACACGTGTCCCACTGTGCAGTTTTGTGATGTATTTGTGCTCGGTGTTGTTTTAAGTAAATGACGGATGTGCTTTCGGCGTGTGGCTTTAAAGGTCAGCTGTCACTGCGGCTCATTACTGCGACACAAACACACTGGACGGACCACAGGTAGGAAAGGTCAAGTTTGTCCCCTGTAGTCTATTTCTGGTAATTAAAAAAAGACAGCATGTCAAATTACTGCTCGCCACAGGTGACCTTTCAGTCTGTGTGTGTGTGTGTGTGTGTGTGTGTGTGTGTGTGTGTTTGTTTGATGTCACACAATTGAGTTAAGTGCAGATCAAGTAGCTTAGTTGTTCAACAGTTACTCAATAGAGAACCAGAGACGATAATAACTTATCAACGTGAACTTGATTACTCATAGTTTAATTACACAGTACTGTGCAAAAGTCTTAGGCCCCCAGTTACATTTGGGGTTTTAGCGAGGGTGTAATGACATTATATATTGCTTCTCATTCTCTATATTAAAATACAACCAGATAATACAGCTTCCAGTTGGATTGTTTGGGGGTTTAATTGTATAAGACAGTGTTTCCCCAACCCTGTTCCTGAACAGTACATCAACAGTACATCTTTTGGATGTCTCCCTTATCTGAACCATTCATTTCAGGTTTTCAAGTCTCTTCTAATGCTCTGAGGATTTGATTCAGGTGTGTTTGAATAGGGAGAGATTGAAAATGTGTACTGTTGGTGTGCCTTCAGGAACAGGGTTGGGAAACACTGGTATAAGACATATGAAAGAGTCCGAGAAAGATGGAAGAATGAAAAATACTGGAGCTTCTGTCTTGGTTTGATCTGCATTTCTGCCAGAGCTGTCGTCAATATTTCCTGAATTGATGGGATTGTGAATGCTGAAAAGTGCAGACAGGTTTTAATTTGTTCTATAACTCATACTAGAGAGCACCTAAGTTGTAATAGTTTTATTTATTAGCATGATAATGATCCTAAACACACTGCTAATCAGATGAAATCCAATCTAGAAAGAAAAACAGCTTATGAAACAAAGACGGTCATGGAATGGCCTACATAGAGTCCAGACCTGAATATTATATATCATTTGTATAGGCAATCTTATAGGCAGTGTGAGAAATGAAGGACATAACATGCTAAAAAATAAGGAGGAACATAATTTCAGATAATTCTGCTGCTTGGTGCTAAAGAGTCACGTTAAACACACTTTCAAAGCTAGTTATTTGAGTCCAAAAGTAATTTCGTTCTGAATATTGTGTAGATATAGGCGGCACGGTGGCTCAGCAGCTAGCACTGTCGTCTCACAGCAAGAAGTTTGAGTTCTCCCCGTGTTAGCGTGGGTTTCCACCAGGTGCTCCGCTTTCCCCCACAGTCCAAACACATTGTGTTATAGGTGAACTGGATGAGCTAAATTGGCCGTAATGTATGAGTGTGTGTGTGTGTGTGTGTGTGAACGTGAGAGTGAAAGTCGCTTTCGCGCAGTTTATTTCCCTGAATTGTAAATATAAACGTGCAAATGCGACTCCAAATGTCAATTAAAACTTAAGAGAAATAAAACCTCACAGTTCTGATATAAAAAAAGAGTCTGAATTGTGAGATGTAAACTCCCAATTGCAAGTAAGTAAAAGTGACAAGAAAGTAAAATAATCCAGCGCATAAATCTCATCAACTATAACTCTCTCGTTCTGAGCGTCTGTAATAACGGGATGAAGGACTCGCAGCCTCAGTGCAGATTTGCTTTAACTCCACGACTCCTTGGCATTGTTTTTTTTTCAGCAAACTGTGTCAAAGTAGCAGACTATAAATATGAAGACATAATCTCATTCTCTGGCTTCATGTTATAAAGACGGAGACCCTTATTTCCCCTCATAATCCTCTTAAATGCTCTTCTGAATTTGGCTGTGAAATCCTCCGCAGACTGACCTGTGTGAATACAGCACTTTAATGTAAATCCTTTGCTTTATCCGTAACCTCAACACACTCAGAGCTCAATCCTTATAAAACATGTACAAGTCACTTTTCATCCTATAAATATAGAAATATGTGTGCAGTTATAATCCTTTCCTGAAAATAACAGAGAACTCCATCACTTCAACAATTTATTATTATAATAAAATAAAATTAAAACATTGTAAAATAAAATAAAAATGTTAAATAAAATAAGAAAATAAAATAAAATTTTTTAACAAAAGATAAAAGAAAGTAAAATTAAATACAATTAAATAAATAAATAGATAAATAAATAAAATTACATTTAAAAATTCGAATTAAAATTTTAAAATAAAATCAATAAAAATGTACATGTAAAATAAAAAATAAAAACTATAAAAAAATCCAAATTTAATTCAATACAATTCAATTAAAATCTAAAATTAAATTAAAATAACATTACATTAATTTTTTTATTAAAATAAAAAAGTAAAAATAAATTATTAAGTACAATTAAATTAAAATATAAAGTAAAATAAAATAACATTACATTAAAAATCTAATATAATAAAATAAAAAATAAAAAAACTAAAATAAAAAATAAATAAAATAAAATAAAATAAAATGAAATAAAATGAATATTAATTGTAAAATAAAAAATAAAACAAATCTTAATTAAAATAAAAAAATATTAAATACAAATAAATTAAAATATAAAATAAAATAAAACAACATTATATTTAAAATATTTTATTAAAAATAAAATTAAAAAACAAACTTAAAAGAAAAAAATAAATAAAATAAAAATTAATGAAATAAAATTTAAATAAAAATGTTAAATAAAAAAATAAATCACATACAATAAAAAATTATTAATTATTAATATACAAAATAAAAAATAATTAAAAAATACATTAAATTAAATTGGATGGATGGATGGATGGATGGATATCATACACACACAAATACATACATACAAACATTCATGTTTGGCTCAAAAAACACCACTGAAACAACATTATTTATGTCTAGACTTAAACAAACAAATAAATAAATAGATAAATAAACTCTTTCTGTAGCTGATTATTAGAGATTTCTTATGTGATCTATTACTGATTTATACATTAAATAATAAAATACACTAAAATAAACAACACTTTAAATACATTCATTCATTCATTTTCTTCTCGGCTTAGTCCCTTCATTAATCTGGGATGCCCTTCAAGCTGCAACCCATCACTGGAAAACACCCATACACACTCATTCACACACATACACTATAGACAATTTTAGCTTAGCTAATTCACCAAAAGCACATGTGTTTGCACTGTGGGGGACACTGGAGCACCCGGAGGAAACCCACACCAACACAGGGAGAACATGCAAAACTGACCCAGCCAGCCAGGACTCGAACCAGCAACGCAGTTGCTGCGAGACGATCGTGCTACCCACTGAGCCACCATGACGCCCCCAATTTAAATACAATAAAAATGAATGAATATGATAGGATAATGATGATGACTATCATTATATTTTGTAATTAACAAATATAATAATTATTATAAACAATGTATCATATATGTTCATTTATATTCTACTTTCAATATTTTGTATATTTTATAGATATTTTTATTTACTTTTTGTGTGTTTGTAACATTTATATAAAATAACCCTTGTTTAAATATGTGGCATAGGACCGCGAGGCGGAATCGAACTCAGGTCGCAGTGATCACAGGAGTGCATGAGTCAACGCACTAACCACTACACCACTGGCGCCGACTTGAACGAAACAAACTCAATTTTAGTTAACTACAACTCAACCCTTGTTCAGATTGGTTAAGAAAAGCATGTACCACTTTCTACCATGTTCCATTATACTTCAATGTCAAAAACACAGTAAAATACGGTAAACCCAGACAGCAGATTCCCATAAACCTCCTGTTCTCTCTAGCTCAAACAATTCACAAATCAAATCATTCATTCATTTTCCTTTAGCTTAGTTTCTATTTCAGAGGTAGCCACAGCAGAATGAACCGCCAACTACTCCGGCGTATGTTTTACACGGTGGATGGCCTTCCAGCTGCAACCCAGTACTGGGAAACACCCATACACTCATCCATTAAAGACGGTTTGGTCTATCCAATTCACCTACAGCATAGCGCATGTGTTTGGACTGTGGGGGAGACCGGAGCACCCTGAGGAAACCCACGCCAACAAGGGGAGAACATGCAAACTCTACACAGAAATGCCAACTGACCCAGCCGGGACTCGAACTGGCGACCTTCTTGCTGTGAGGCGACAGTGCTCACCACCGCCCCACAAATCAAATCTTATCACAGAAAACAAGGGAAAAACAGATCCAGTTTTGCTGAAAACAAACCAGCAGAAGCTCATAATGAAACTCATCCGTCGCTGAAATATGATCGACTCCATTCCTGAAATAAGCCAACCGAACGTAAAATGAGAATTACAAAACGAATGCGGGTTTTGTCCCCGGTGAAACGTCTAATAGGAAAACGAGAGGCTTCAGTGTTATTGGAGTTTTCTGGACGGCTGCCCATGAGGGTCACACACACAAACCCACAACGAAATAATAAAATCAGCCCAATGAAAAACAATGAGGCAAGTGCTGCTTGTGCCGTTTCACTTCCAACAGTCTAAAAACTCTCCTGTGAGGACAGATTTAAAGTGACTTCTGTGGATACAGTCAGAATTATTCGCCCTCCTATGAATTTTGTTTTCTTTTTTAAATATTTCCCAAATGATGTATAACAGAGCAAGGGATTTTTCCAGCCTGATCTCACGAGAAAACGTAAGTATTTTATGTTTTGTCAGTTTAGTGGCTAATTCGTACGAATTCGTATGTGTTCAGTCGTACGAAATTGTACGATTTTAAAAAGGAGGCGTGGCACCTAACCCCACCCCTAAACCCAACCGTCATTGGGGGATGAGCAAATCGTACTAAATTGTACGAATTAGATCGTACGAATTAGCCACTAAATCAAAAAGTTACAAATTGCCGTGAGATTGTGTTGGATTTTTCATAGGAATTCCTATAAATGTAACTTGAGAATGCTGGACAACAGGGTTGAGGATCCACGGGTAGTTCTTTATTAATAAGAGTAGGCAGGCAGGCAATGGTCACAAATACAAAGTAATCCGGAAGTGTAGTCTGGAAACAGACAGATAGTCGATGTAGGTGGCAGACAATGTAAACAATAGAACAAGGCAATATCAGAACAATATGATATCATATTTGAAACTTTAGCTGACGTGTAACGTAGCTATGTGAACATAAACAACATCTCTGAATGTAAGACGCTTCAAGTTGAATGCAAATGGAGACATTGGCTTTTACAGAGTTAGCTTAGCAAAGCCTACAGCGAACGAAGTTTGGGGACTACAAAAACATACATCCGGGCCAGTGAGATCACAAACGCTTCAGGTTATGCGCATATACCATGCGCATTCACCACACGCATATTCCCTACACGCATACACCCCACGCAGTTAAGAGCTATAGCCAGATGCGCTGTAATGTTTTAGCAGAGAGAGCTAAAATGGCGTCCAAATGTTGCTATTTCCATAGAGCTTCTGATTCTGTATTTTGGCGTCCTAAGGACACAACACAAAGAGGGAAGTGCTTTCAGTTAATTTTAATTATGTTCCGGAGAATTATACAAAATATATATAGCTAGCATTTGACAAAGGACAGCTTCCAGAATCTCTCCAAGTTCAGTGCTGGATTTGGCTAAAAACTCCTTAGAGAAGGAGCCGCTCAAACCATGTAAACAGCCATAATCTTCAGCAGGGCTGGCTGCAGTATCTCTCCATGCAGTCGCTTTCCTAGTGATGTGGAGCCGATCCACGAATCACAGCTGTTATTGTGTTAGCTGACCAATCAGAGCCTCTTGAGGGCAGGCCTTCGGAGGAACTAGGAAATATGACAGTGGTTTTGATGTTAGCCGAGTAGCTGTATACAATTAAAGTAAGATATGTGAAAAACTAATGTGATTTTTACAAGTGAAGCATGAGCACACATCGCTTTGCGTCTTATAAACACAACCTTAAAAATACACTCTGGACCACCACTTAAATAATAGGCAGGTAATCAGAATGGTGTGAATTGTGACTTAAACTGAAGTGTTACTTTGAGTGGAGTATGATTTGCAGTACTCTTTCCACATTAAACTGCTTGACGCTGTTGTGATGGTTAGAGGTGGGCTTGAATTGAGTGAATGGAGGGTTTCTGTGAGCGTGTCAGTAATGATGCGCCGCTGTGGATCCGTCAGTATGACAGCTCTGACTGACAGCGCACACAGACGCCCTCGTGATTGATGATGTCTATTTATATCAGAGCTCATACAGTCTGACACCACACACACACACACGCCGACCCTCAGCACAGTGACTGATGCCACACTCATTTGTTTATCTGGATCACTGATGGAGGAGGATTCGAAGAGGGTCTGCAATGGAAAGCAAGAGTTTTGACATAAAAGAGTTTTAATATTTAAGAGTTATAAGCTGATTATCAGGATTACTCTGTTTCAAATGATCATTTACCTTCAGCTTATTCCCTTATTTATCAGGGGTCGCCACAGTGGAATGAACGCACCTTAAGTCGAACGCACCTATTACATTACAAAAACAGCGTGTGGGGATGAAGAGAGTAATCTAATTGGTCAGATTTGGCTAAAAAACCTACGCATGTAGACTACACAAATTCTTGACACAAAAACAAATCTAATTGATCACACTTTGTTATGATATGGATATTGCATACTCAATTAGTCCCATAACAGTAATTTTTCAATATATTGTGCAGCCCTAATCCAAATCTAAAATTTCTTTACTCCAGTCTCTTCGCACAACTTCTAAAACTGTAAAAGCAGCCCGTATACACAGACTGAAGGTCAGCTAAAGTAAATGCAGGTAAATGATGACTGTTTTTGCTGCGGGAAACCTTGTGCAGCACGATAAGTGGACTTGAGTGAGATAAAATGCTTCGCAAGTGGAGAAAATGGCTTGTTAAATCAGTAGGTGTTCTGAAGACAAACTCCTACAGCTCCAGAAGTCTGTTTTCGCCCACACACACACACACACACACACACACACACACACACTCCTATAATTAAGAAATATCTACTAAATGCCATGTACGCTCGAACCCAGCCATGCACTTACCGAAGGCCTTCACACACGGTCAGTATTAACACAGATCTGGACGCTCACTGATGACTGACCGGTGAGATGAGCTGATACTGACCTTCACTTCATCTCTATAGAAAGAGATCTTATATATCATTGGTAAAGAGGCTGGGTGACATGGCTGAACGATATTGGAAATATTTGACATTGCAATATTGTTTTCTCTGCAATATATAGCGATATACATACAATTTCACCAGATGACTTAAAGAGCTCTATTTGCCAAATCCTTACTATATTATAATAATATAAGATCTAATTTTTTTGTATTATTACAGGTATTAAACATGCATTGTTATTATAAGTGATAGTAATTCCGTGGGAAAAACATTTGCTTTGCAGTTGTGGTAAATGTTTTAAAACACACACTGTATGGTTTATAAATGTGCCATATATTATTATCATACAACATTTAAATAAGTGTATAGCCCGCGTGCATCAAATGTCTGCAAGTCCCATCATGGATAGAGAACAACCTTTACGTGTAGTTTCATAAATTAATTTCGAGAGGAGCACGTGATATGATTGAGCACGTCTGGCCACTCATCTGTAATCAGTGATAATCCAATCAGAATGATCCTAGTTTACTATAAATGGATCATTTTCTCCCTACTGCTCTATCTTCGTTTGGAAGAATCCCCCCTTCCACCCCATCTCCTCCTTTTCCTCCCTTTTCTAAAGGGGGAGCTCTCGAGACCTACCTGATCTCGGATCTCCTGATATGCTTATCGACCGGGCTGAAATATCTCCGAGCTCAGGGTTCTCTCCCGGGACAGCATGCCAAACCTGCTTTAAACGCCAAGCATATCTAAGTGGGAACTCTTGAATATTCTTTTTTTGTGACGAAGTACATCGAAAAGCAGCTCATGCAGTCACATATGCTCTCATTTCTAAGGTGAGCGTGAAGAAGTGTAAATATCATACAGTTAAATGTGGTCAGATGAAGAAAAAGATGACAAAAAAAATCATTAGATGTACGTTAATGTACAACGATCTTGTTAAAACGTCAGTAATTATCTACATATTTTTACAAATTTATGTACACGTTTGCATTACTGAGAGCAGGAAAGAGACAGGCTGCACTAAGCAGTGTCTTTATAAAATAGCTTTATTAAAATAAATGATCTGTCATGGAGGTCTCTACAAATGACACTTGTAGAGCATTATCCATACACAATATGAATAATTATGAATCTAAATATGAAATCAATTAGAAAAATAGTACAAACTGTAAAACACTTTTTTTACAGACAAATCCATATGCCAGAGGCAAGCTGTACATTTAAAGCAGGCTGTGTTCTAGATAGTTCCGCTCAATGATGTAATGTCGCCAACATCGCCTGTAGTCCAATTTATCAACTTGATATCAACCGTTTTTGCGTAAAGCAACCAATTTAAAGTAAAAGTAAAAGATTTAAGGTAAAGATGCGTAACCGATTTAAAAAAAAAATCAAGAATGAGATGTAACTGATGTGTTTAATGTCGTAGAATAAAAGTATCCTGAGCTTGTGGTAACCACAAAGCTTATTTCAGCGATTTAACCGAGATCCCATTCAAAAAAACCTATTGACTTTGGGAAGAGGGAACCGGAACAGCTAAAATGCTAATGATGGTTTATTCACACATCTTTTATGTGATATTCGCTTCCGGGTTTTTGCACACAAATTGACGTTCCAGTTCCTCCACTCTATTGCCTAATAGAATTTGCAGATTCGGCATGCTGTCCCAGGAGAGAACACTGAGCTTGGAGATACTTGAGCCCAGGGCTCCCGCCTGGTCATGTAGCATGATAAGGAGTCCGGGATCAGGTAGGTCTCAAGCGCTCCGTCGGGTAAAGGAGGAAAGAGGGAGATGGGGTGGATGAGTGGATTCTTCAAAGAGAAGATAAAGAAGGTAGAATGAATGGGTTTATTTATTGGAGGCTAGAATTCATCTGATTGGTCTAGCAAGGATATCTGATTGGACTAGCGATGATTATTGATGAGAGACCAGCTGCGATCAATCATATCATGTGCTCCTCTCGTAATTAGTTTATAAAACTTCATTTATATATATATATATATATACAGTTGAGGTCAGAATTATTAGCCCCTCTATATTATTGGCTCCTTTGTTTATTTTTTCCCCATTTTCAGTTTAAGGGAGAGCAGATTTTTTTCAACACATTTCTAATCATAATAGTTTTAATAACTCATCTCTAATATCTGATCTATTTTATCTTGTCCATGATGACAGTAAATAATATTTGACTAGATATTCTTCAAGACACTTCTATACAGCTTAAAGTGACATTTAAAGGCTTAACTAGGTTAATGAGGTTAACTAGGCAGGTTAGGGTAATTAGGCAAGTTATTGTATAATGATGGTTTGTTCTGTAGACTATTGGGAAAATATTTAGCTGAAAGAGGCTAATAATGTTGACATAAACTTGTTCATGCTTTTATCAGCAGCAGGGTGGATTACTGTAACGACCTCCTTACTGGCCTTCCCAAAAAGACAGTCAGACAGTTGCAGCTCATCCAGAATGCTGCGGCCAGAATTCTGACCAGAACCAGGAAATCAGAGCACATCACACCTGTCCTCAGGTCTTTACACTGGCTCCCAATTACATTCAGAATAGATTTTAAAGTATTATTACTGGTCTATAAATCACTAAATGGCCTAGGAGCTCAATACATTATAGATATGCTCACTAAATACAAACCTAATAGATCACTCAGATCTTTAGGATCATATAAACTAGAAATCCCAAGAGTTCAGTCAAAGCAGGGTGAATCGGCTTTCAGCTACTAACAGCCCCTCACTGCTGGAATCAGCTTCCAGAAATGATCAGATGTGCTCCAACAGTGGACACATTCACATCAAGACTGAAAACATATCTGTTTAGCTGTGCCTTTACTGAATGAGCACTGTGCTACGTCCAACAGATCGCACTATTGTGTTTTTCTCTTCTTTTCATTATTTTATAACACATTTTATCTGTTTTTATGCTTATTTATTTAATTTTTTTAACCATTTTATTATTTGTTTTAATTTTTCTTATACTTGTTTCTTTTATTCCTGTTTGTGTAAAGCACTTTGAATTGCCACTATGTATGAAATGTGTAAACTTGCCTTGCCTTGCCTAAAAATGGTTCATTAAGTAATAAAAAAGGCTTTCATTCTAGCCGAAATAAAACAAATAAGACTTTCTCCAGAAGAAAAAATATTATCAGACATACTGTGAAAATTTCCTTGCTCTGTTAAACATCATTTGGGAAACAATTAAAAAAAGAACAAAAAAAATAAAAGGGCGGCTAATATATATTTATGTATATATATATATATATATATATATATATATATATATATATATATGTGATAAACACAATGGAGCAATTATCACAGAAATAAACAAGGCTTTAAGGTTTCAGAAGTTGAATAATCAAATGTAATAGGACACTGCATAGTCTTCATCATATACATTATTCAGTAAAATTAATCTTTATTAGACTTCTTTACTTTACTTTTCTTTTTTTTTTCACATAGGCCTTAAAACCACATGCCTATGATAAACTGTTTTTTAACTTTTCGGTGGTTCAATTCTGCAGCGTCTCCACAAATCTAGTGTGCTTAACCTGTGGTTTTTGGACAACTATAATCCCAACTCAACATTGCATATCCTGAGATGTGACTATTGCGGACACACACACACACTGTGATATCGATACACAAACGACATAATGTGCAGCTCTACTGGGCGATTCAAAAAATGCTCTATATGCACAGAAATATAATTCAGAATATTTGGCAACCGAACAGTGCTGCAGAAGAAAAAAGATTGTAGGAAACACTGTGAAAATTTCCTTGCTCAGTTAATCATCATTTGGGAAATATTTGAAAAGGGAAACATTTTCAGGAGGGTGAATACTTTTGACTTATACACACAAATACACAACTCGATGTGTATTTGTGTGTATATGTGGATTTTGCGGAAACTAACAAGGAGGGAAAACCAGGAGCTCTACTAACGCAGATTCTGTCAACCTCGCACAGAAACATCTCACAGTTCACCAGCAGCAATGAAAGAGAGAGAGAGAGAGAGAGAGAGAGAGAGAGAGAGAGAGAGAGAGAGAGAGAGAGAGAGAGAGAGAGAGAGAGAGAGAGAGAGAGAGAGAGAGAGAGAGAGTGAGTGAGTGTGTGTGTGTGTGTGTGTGTGTGTGTGTGTGTGGAGGGTCAGAGGACAAACAGACGCCCACTGCATCTTCTCTGTTCATGTCTCAGTTTTGCCTTCAGCATTTAGAGGAACTTAAAGCAGAGATACTCCAAACCCTTGACCCTACAGAGGGAAAAATATCCTCAAATTATACAAGCACACTCATGCTTGAGCAAACTGTTAGAAGAATCCAAAAATTATATGCATTAACACAACTGTTTAAATTCAACCCATAGAATTGCTTACAACTAGTTTGCAGACATCATTTTTATCAGTGCAGCGACTGACAGAAGCTGCTCTGTGAAGAAACAGAAGAGAAAAAATTCCCACTGCAAAATGCTCAATTGACCTACAGTAAAACAAACAACAACAACACAAATACTGTCCTCCAAATGTTTAAGTTTTAAAAGAACAACCAGTAGAAAAAGCATTAAAATGCAGAAAGACACTGAAGCCTCCTCTGAAGTGCTGTAATTCTGTGCTGCTGAAGGTGATGCCGTATCTGAGGGCACACAGAGCGCATACCGATGACACTGTTATCAGAGTGGACGTGCGTGTGTGTGAGAGAGATTTTTTTTTATACTTCTTTCTTTCTTTTCGGCTTAGTCCCTTTATTAATCCGGGGTCGCCACAGCGGAATGAACCGCCAGTTATCCAGATGCCCTTCCAGCTGCAACCCAACTCTGGGAAACATCCACACACACTCATACACTAGCCCAGTGTTTCCCAACCCTGTTCCTGGAGGCACACCAACAGTACATATTTTGGATGTCTTCATTATCTGACCCATTAACTTCAGGTTTTGGAGTCTCTTCTAATGTTCTGATGAGTTGATTCAGGTGTGTTTGATTAGGGAGTGGTTGAAAATGTGAATTGTTGGTGTGCCTTCAGGAACAGGGTTGGGAAACACTGCACTAGCATACCCAATTCACCTGTACCGCATGTCTTTTGACTGTGGGGGAAACCGGAGCACCTGGAGGAAACCCACACGAACTTGGGGAGAACATGCAAACTCCACACTGAAACGCCAACTGACCCAGCAGAGGCTCGAACCAGAGATCTTCTTGCTGTGAGGTGACAGCACTACCTACTGCACCACTGTGTCGCCCTGTAAATATACTGGTTATTATTATTTTTTTATTACTGTTCTATTCGTTCATTTTTCTTCGTCTTAGTCCCTTTATTCATCAGGGGTCACCACAGCGGAATGAACCGCCAACTTATCCAGCATATGTTTTACACAGTGGATGCCCTTCCAGCAGAACCCAACGCTGTGAAACACCCTCATTCACACACACTCACTCATCTGCATGTGTTTGGATTGTGAGGGAAACCGAGGACGCTTGTCTTCAAAGACGTCTGGAATCATTTAGTTTGGAGGAGTAAATGAGATGAAGAATATAAACCAAGATGTAAAATAAGTCTCAATCCCTTGAGTGTGTCTGTGAAGTTTAAACTCAAAATACACTCATACACAACGGCCAATTTTAGTTAATCAATTCCCCTATAGCGCATGTGTTTGGATTTTGGGGGAAACCGGAGCACCCGGAGGAAACTCACACCAAAACGGGGAGAACATGCAAACTCCACACAGAAATGCCAACTGACCCAGCCAGGGCTCGAACCAGTGACGTTCTTGCTGTGAGGCGATTGTGCTTCTCAGTACGCCACCATGACGCCCCTGTTTTAAAGGGCACCTATGGTAAAAAATGTACTTTTCAAGCTGTTTGGACAGACATATGTGCATGTATGGTGTATAGAGCGTCATATTGGGGTGATATAAACACACCCAGTGCTTTTTTTTCAGTTTAACAACATAAAAACGGTGGACCAATTGGAGCGGTTTTCAAACCGACCGCAACTTTACGTAGGAGAGCGATCCCCCCGCCCACCAATATTGATTGACAGGCGCGTCATCATATCCTCAGTTTGTTAATTCACGTCCGCCATTTTCAGCGTGAGTCGAAGCGATATCACTAAAGGAACACACTAGCTCTATTTTTAGATGCAAGGCTCATTGGGCTCAACACAAGATCAATATTCTCCACATTATCGCTCTAATCGGAATTATTGGTTGTATCTTTAGGTAGGTTTGCAAACATGTGTACTTCTCATTGAGTCTACCTTATACTTCAGCCGTTTGCATTTCTCGCGATCACAGAAGCTCCCTGTGATCTTAACTAGCATGCGTTTTAGAATTCTAAACATAGGTTTCTATCAGGGAACACTCAAGTCGACGACTGGGCGCCGCAGACCGCTGCAGAAACCTATGTTTAGAATTTAAAAATGCGCGCCGTGACGATTCGGGACACTTCATGTTTCTGCCGCGCCACAGAGAGTGTCTGGTGTGCCGTGTCGCGGCTTCAAGCGGCGCATCCGGTGCCTCAGTCAAGGTTAATTCAGTGTGCGTGGTTATTAGTTTCTGTGTACAAGCTCGGCACTTGAAACTAGCACACAGTTGGCTGTAAAACTGTACAAAGACACAAATGATTTTGTACTCTCTGCTTGGTCTGTGTCAAAGTCGTACATGTACGACTGACTGCTGATCCTCTCACTCCTTCTCCTCTGAGTCTGCCTGTCAGACTCTGTTGCAAACACAGAGCAGGTAAGCTCATGGCTCCGCCCCCTTGTTACGTTGGCGGGAAGCCGAAACTAATCTACATGTGAAGCAACACACCCCTAAATCAGCGAACTGTGGACACGCCCCCAACATGACACTTTTTAACACATTATAATAAAACAATCTGAATTGTGTTTTAAACTGAACCTAAACTGACACACTCAGAAGAACCATAATATTAATATTAAATCAGAAAAAAGAGGTCAACTATGTTCCCTTTAATTTAAAATGTTAATTGTTAAATGTGCAGATTATTCTGATTTATAATTATTACAGTAATGTGTTTTGGGGAAATCAGTAATGTAATGAATTGGTTAAATTCGTGTAATTTGATTGCAGTTACTAAAGTCTATTATTTGTTATAAATAGAGTTTTTAGAAGAAGAAAAAAGCTTCTTTTAATTTAAATCACGTTTTCTGCTGCAACATCAGTTAAAGAGCCCATATTATGGGTTTTTCAAAATGACCTTCTATGTAGTGTGTAACAGCTCTAAGTGGAGTGAAATATCCAGCTAAGGCTTAAATCTGAAAGTGGACAGTGTTTAAAACTATTCATTCAACTAAAAAAAAAAAAAGAGTCGACTCATAGTTAGATTGAATCGTCTTCAAAACGAATCTTAAGCCGTTTCGGCGTGACGTGGCTACGAAACATACGTCCTGGTAAAACGGTTGCCTTGAATAAATTGGAAGTTGGTGTTGAGTTAGCTTAATGAGAAACTTAATAAGAATCCTTTTTATTACAGCTGCACTGGAAACATTGTTTAGTTGAACATGTTCATGCTTATAAACCTCCACACACCATAGAAACATGCTGAAAATGAAGGATATTTTGCAGCACAAGCTGTTTGACGTTGCAATGTCTTATGGTTGTGATTTTGATTTGTTTATTCTAGCATTTTTTTTTGTCATTCGATTTTTCTGTCTCCTCTGTTATATTATTACTATTTGTTTTATTTTTGTATTGTTTATCATTATTTTCTTTTTTTTCATGATCAAAGTGTAATATTGAAGACATGAGTAAACAGTTTTAATTGTATTTTCTGAAATTCAAGCTTATTTTAAGGGTTTTTGACAGGTAAAACGTGAAAATTCAAAAGAATCGTCTTCGAAACGAGTCTTTAGCCGTGATGTGGCTATGAAACATAAGCCCCGCCCAATTTTTGTATGTGCAAACCAGGGAAAATTTAAACCTGCGGCCCCGCCCACTGACACATCAGCAAATACAAACAGATCCTGAAGTCATCATGAGTCATGAAGACGCTGTGCTTACCTGGATATCATTGGAAGTGTGAGGGAAATGGGCGATTCATTCGATTGTTAAAGGAAGGATCAGAAAAGACTACTGATGTATGAGACTTGTGAGACGCACAGACAATACACCAGGGGTGCGTGTAAAATAAGGCCAGTTTATTAGGCACAAAGGCAGGCTGCTGCATGCTGGAGGAGCGCTGGAGAGCGCTACAACCCCCTGGCTGGGGATGTGATTGTTGGGCAAAGCAGAGTACAGGTAAGCCCTGAGAACATATAACACTTCACGCAAGCAGTGTTGCCAGATGTAGACTGATTCCAGCCCAAAAGCTGTCGAAAAACTGCTGAAAACCAAAAAGCGCCGCCCAACAATCAGTAGACTATAATAACCTGTCTCGAGGAACTGAGATGTCGTGTCGGGGAGGGAGATCACAAGCGTTTCTACACTGTTCTAAGCGCATGTATGTATGCGAAGAACGGGGGCTATGGCATCTCTTTAAAAAAACAGCTTTATAAGGGCAGACCAGGGCTGGCGGGCACGCCGTTGCAAAACCACCCAATCTGGCAACACTGCACGCAAGAGGTGCCACAGCAATGATTGCAAATAGAAATGATCTAAAAGTTAAGCTGCGGTCACACTGGGCTTTGTGTGTGCGAAATTCTGTCGTACGGAGCTGCGAAAAGGGGCCGGATTAAACAAGATGTTTAGACATTAAAAAAAAGTCATAGTTAAGAATGGAGCAATATGCTGGTGTTAACCTACACTGCTTTTGGTGGTAAGGTGTCTGAATAACACTGTTAAGTAAGTTTTAATATGAAGCGTGTTTCGGGCGTCCGCTGCGATCAGATTCTATACCAATGTTGGCGAACCGGGGGCTTGACAAACTGTGCTGGTCATTCGTCTCACACTGAGTGCTGTTGACCAATCACAACAAGCTGTCATAGGTCCTTAGCTTCCCGCTAAGGAGAGGTTTGGGAACAAATGAATCGTGGAAGGATTCATATGGGAGTCGCTGGGATAATTAGGTAAAAATAAATTTATATTACAAGACAATGAAAGTGTTTTTTGACCTTGCATGCATATCAGTATGTTTTTGGAGACCCATAAAACCGAAATATGACCCTTTTTAATGTATAATATGGGCTCTTTAATAAGCATTTGCTTTTAAATAGCTGGAGAACGGGAGTTGAAATGGTTGCTGACAAGAATTTTTGCTTCTTCAAGTGGAAATACAGACATTACTTTGATAAAAGCGTAAAAACAAAAATATTGCTGTGAACTGCAGTCTATAGCTCCTTTCACACATACAGATCTTTTTGGAAAATTACCGTCATATTTCCAGAAAGGTGTGTATGTGTGAACAGGCCCTTTATGAAAATAACGGTAAATTCGTTCTGGCTATTTTCCGGAAAGAGAAGTTGTAACATTACCGGTAATTTGCCGGAATGCTGCGCTTTGTGTAGGCATGGGACGATAACCGTTTTTAAGGTATGCTGTGGTTTGAAAAAGTCAAGGTTTTAAAACCGCCAAAATTTTCTGCTATACCGTCCCTAAGGTATGTGTATTTTTTATTTACTTTCTTTTTTTGGGGGGGGGGTTGGGGTTAGGACAACAGTATCTCCAGTAGAAAAGATATATAAAGATGTTGTTTTAAATTGTAAAGAAATCTGTATTTTTGAAACAAATGATGACAGCAGTAGTTTTATTTTCATTTTTCAGCCTGACATGTTTACTGCTCCACAATATCATAAATGTTTAACAATATTTAAATGTAAAAAAAGAACATTTAACACAAAATGAACAGGACACTGTTAATTTCAGGACACTGTTCATATATCTGCAGCGCCACAGAGCGCCATCTGAATATTTTCATTTTAAATAACATGCGAATGTGCGGGTCTGGTGTGTGTGATACTTTCAACAGTCATGTGCGTGTCGCGGCGCATCTGGTGTGTGATGCCCTTTAGCCCCTTTATTAAACTGGGGTAGCCACAGCGTAATGAACCGGCTATTTATCCAGCATATGTTTTATGCATTGGATGCCCTTCCAGCCGCAATCCACTATTTTTAAAACAAGACAGCAGGAGTTTTATTTTCATTATTCAGCCTTTGTTTACCGCTCCACAATATCATAAATGTTTACAAATATTTTAACGTAAAAAAAAAAAAAAAGTTTAACAAAATTAACATTTATTAAAGTCTATGTGTGGGAAGCACTGTATTATGTATGCCCAGCCATGACTCAGGACACGGTTCATATTTCTGCCGCACCACAGAGTGCCATCTGAATAGTTTCATTTTAAATAACATTCGAATGTGCGCGTCTGGTGTGTGATACTTTCAACTGTCATGTGCATGCCGTGTCGCGGCGCATCTGGTGTGTGACGACCTTGATCCCCTTTATTAATCTGGGGTCGCCACATCGTAATGAATTGCCTACTTATTCAGCATATGTTTCACGCATTAGATGCCCTTCCAGCTGCAATCCACTACTGGGAAACGCCCATACACTCTTGCATTCACACTCATACTTTACAGCCAATTTAGTTCATCCAATTTCCCTATAGCGTATGTGTTTGGACTGAGGGGGAAACCGGAGCACCCGGAGGAAACCCACGGAAACACGGAAAACATGCAAACTCCACACAGAAATGCCAACTGACCCAGACTGGGGCTTGAACCACTGACCTTCATGCTGTGAGGCGATCGTGCTACCCACTATGCCACCAACAGGCTAAATTGGATTTTTGTGCAGGATCGGGAGTGAAAGTTTGTTGGTATCTTCTGAATGTGCAGAGAAGTGTAGCTGCTTATGGGGCTGTTCAGTTTCCAATGGAGGCACATGGCTTGCGCACACATATTGGGAGAGCATATTGTGCACGCCAGCATTTTCCAGGTGCACCCAGATGAAAACCGTGAGTCATGTGAATAAACAGGACTAAACACACTTCGCTAGACTAATTACCTCAGACAAACACAGAACACCCAAACACTGCAGTGCTTTTTCATACTATTGGATGTCAATGGTTACAGGTATCCAGTTTTCTTCTTCTTTGGAACAAGTGGATGATGGGAGGAATTTTGGCCGCATTCTTTTATGTCAAGATGCTGTGATCAACCCATAGTAATGTTTTTCACTCAATATTAAATTATTTTTATAGGTTAGTATTAGTATAGGTTTGTATAAGTATATTAGTATTTTTATAGGTTTAAATGTTTTAAAAGTAAATTCAAAGTAATTAGTAATCTGATTACTTTTTACAAGTAACTAGTAATGTTATTAAGTAATTAGTAATGTAATCAAATTACAATGTTCCAGCAGTAATCAGTAATTTGTAATCCATTACTTTTTTTAAATAACTTACCCAATACACACACACATATATACATGTGTGTGTGTGTTCTCTTGAATGCAAAGTTTATTATTTGTAACATTTGTCATGCTAATAAAGCAATTATTAAATTGAACTTAATTGAATTGAGAAGTTTGTAGCATTTAAAATCGTTTAATAGATGGATGGAAGTGACAGATTGATTAAAATTCGAAACTAAGGTGGCAAAATAATGCATTCTAAATACAGATTTTTTCTTTTTACATTTATTTAAGGATTTTCTATGACAAAACAGTGGGAGAGAGAGAGACAGAGGGAGAGAGAGAGAGACAGAGAGAGAGAGAGATGCAGCAGAATGACAACGAGACACTGCAGTGGCCAGAGAATCAGCTGCACCTGCCCAGACATGCACATCTACGCACACACACACGACCACCACCACTGTTGTAATGATGCACTGGAGGAAGTTCAACACTAAAATCACCAAAAACTAAATTATGTTCAATACTAGACCAGTCTTTAATCGCCACCAAAAAAACAAAACAAAAAAGAAAGGCACAAATTTTGCAAAAACTCACCACATAATCAGTCATTTTAGTCACTTATTTTGACAAAATCCTAGAGGGACTGTGAAGGATACTGGGAAAATATGCGATATTGTTTTTGAGTGTTGCGATAACAATATTTTTTAAAGATATGACTAACTTGCGCACACAAACACGCACACACGCACGTGCACAACCACCATGTATGGAGCCAGATCAGTCTCAAAAAGAATACATTTACAAAATAAAACGAATACATGCACAGCACAATTCACAAAATCCAATTTGTAACACAATTCATGAATTCACAAGTAAAAATAAAATGAATTTGTGCATTTTGACTTATGTTTTGAATTTGCGAATTGGATCTGTGTATTTTTGAATTGTGTCCTGAGTTTACGAATTGGATTTGTGTATTTTTTAATTGTGTTTTGAATTTGTGAACTGGATTTGTGTATTTATGAATTGTGTTTTCAATTTACGGTAGGAATTGGATTTGTGTATTTTTGAATCGCGTTTTGAATTTACAAATTGGATTTGTGTATTTTTGAATCGTGTTTTGAATTTATTAAGTGGATTTGCATATTCATGAATCGTGTTTTGAATTTACAAATTGGATTTGTGTATTTTTGAATCGTGTTTTGAATTTACAAATTGAATTTGCGTATTCATGAATTGTGTTTTGAATTTACAAATTGGATTTGTGTATTTTTGAATCGTGTTTTGAATTTATTAAGTGGATTTGCATATTCATGAATCATGTTTTGAATTTACAAATTGGATTTGTGTATTTTTGAATCGTGTTTTGAATTTATTAAGTGGATTTGCATATTCATGAATCGTGTTTTGAATTTACAAATTGGATTTGTGTATTTTTGAATCGTGTTTTGAATTTACAAATTGAATTTGCGTATTCATGAATTGTGTTTTGAATTTACAAATTGGATTTGTGTATTTTTGAATCGTGTTTTGAATTTATTAATTGGATTTGCATATTTATGTATCCTTTTCAATTTATGAATTAGATTTGCATATTTATGAATCGTGTTTTCTATTTACGATTTGGATTTGTATATTTTTAACTGATTTGTGTATTTATGAATCATGTTTTGAATCTACGAATTGGAGGTGTGTACTTTTGAATTGTGTTTTGACTTTACAAATTGCATTTGTGTATTTCTAAAACATGCTTTGAATTGATAAATTATACAAATTTTACAAAAGCCAGGCTCATTGCAGATACGTACCCAGGCCTTCATTTCAGGAGACAGTGAAATATGTAACCAGAGGTACGTCTGCACTTTTTTGTTCTTGCAAATCCACCAGAGTCCCTTTAAGACAAGTCATTTCACTTGGCTGCCACCTTGGCTGCCATCTTTGAAATGCTTCTCGGGCAGTATGCTCAGGCATTCAGTCTTGTTCTCTGCCGCACTTGAATCCTGTCATAGCTGGCAGCTAGCACTCCGCAACTCTCACATGGTCGCCCACTGAAGCCAACCAGGGCTGCACCCAGTCAGTACCTGGATGGGAGACCACATGGGAAAGCTAGGTTGCTGCTGGAAGTGGTGTTAGTGAGGCCAGCAGGGGGCGCACAACCTGCAGTCTGTCTGGGTCCTAATGCCCCAGTGTAGTGACGGGGACTCTATACTGCTCAGTGAGTGCCTTTCGGATGAGACGTTAAACCGAGGTCCTGACTCTCTGTGGTCATTAAAAATCCCAGGATGTCCTTCGGAAAAGAGTAGGGGTTTAACCCTGGCATCTTGGCCAAATCTGTCCACTGGCCTCTGTCCATCATGGCCTCCTAATCATCCCTATATGATAATTGGCTTCATCACTCTGTGTCCTCTAAACCAATCAGTCTGTCGCAAAATGGCTGCCGTCGCGTCATCCAGGTGGAAGCTGCACACTGGTGGTGGATGAGGAGATTTTCCCTATGTGTAAAGCGCTTTGAGTGCCCAGAAAAGCGCTATATAAATGTAAGGAATTATTATTATTATTATTATTATTATTATTATTATTATTATTATTATTATTATTATTATTATTATTATTATAATCACGGTCAACTCCACTGTACGTCCCAAGTCCAACGACGTGCACGGCAAGCTACTGGGCAAACTGGTAACACTGTAAAAGCCATCCACATGAAGGCAAGTGGTCAGTGGTAGTGCAAAAAAAAAAACCTACCACCCCTTAGCATTCATTTAAAAGACAAAATGCAGCCCGACATATATGGCTACATAATTTGCGCTCTCCAGAAATGTAGATAAGGTATGTATCCACAAGTCTGTGTTGGAAAATACACCTTCTAGAGTGGCCCAGTCAGAGTCCTGATCTCAACCCGATTAAGATGCTGTGGCAAGGCCTAAAGAGCGATTCACACCAGACATCCCAAGAACATTGCTGAACTGAAACTGAAGTTTTGTAAAAAGAAATGGCTCAAAATGCCTCCGGATCATTGAGCAGGTCTGATTTGCAACTAGAGGAAATGTTTGGTCAAGGTTATTGCTGCCAAAAGAGGGTCAACTAGTTATTAAACTCAAAGCTACACATACTTTTTCTACCCTGAACTGGGTATCTTTACAGGTTGTGATCAATAAAAACATGAAAACATATCACACAGTATGGGAAACACAAATAAAAAAGAAAGAAGTGATTTCTAAATGTGCTTTGACTTGTATTTCATTGCAGACAATACAACAAACATTATTGTGTTCCTCATGATTTATTTATTTTTATATATACACATTCCAATTTTGATTCTTGCAACTTGTCCCCAGAATTTACAAAAATGAACCTGTTTGTGTGCATACAGTATGTGCGTATATGCGTTCCTGCATGCTCAGGTGCGTCCCACATACTGCTGATGTCTGAGTCACCAATAAGCAGACACGCAGCGATTCTCCTATTGAGAGACAGTCAGAACGACAGCTCTGACAGATGAACACACACCTCAGGGCAACAACAAGCCCAATACAGCTCACAAACATCTATTTACAGTCTGATTACACACACACATGCACACACAGACACACGCACGCACACACACGTACGCACACACACACGCAATCAAAATCCATTCATTCATTAATTTTCCTTCAGCTTAATCCCTTATTTATCAGGGGTCACCACAGAGGAATGAACCGCCAACTATTCCAGCATATGTTTTATGCAGCGGATATCCTTCCAGCCACAACCCAGTACTGGGTAACACCCATACACACGCACATGCTCATACACTACGGCCAATAGTTAATCAATTCCCCTATAGCACATGTGTTTGGACTGTGGGGGAAACCGGAGCACCCGCAGGAAACCCACACCAACACGGGGAGCAAACACACAGAAATGCCAACTGACCCAGCTTGGACTCAAACCAGTGACTTTCTGGTGCTAACCACTGAGCCACATTTACAAGAAAACTTCTTTCCTTTGTGTTTCGATATAGCCTTCCAAAACTTTCTTTCAAGCCAACCCTTGGTCATTTATTTCTCAGTGTGTGTGTGCGTGTGTGTGTGTGTGTGTGTATGTCGTCTGTTGGTCGTCTCGTCTCACTGACGGCGCTATCCTTTAGATAAATGAACAGACGTATGAGTGTTTGTGTGCTCAGGTCAGTGTGGTCAGTGACCAAAATAATAAACACACACATACTCACACACACTCCACATACATATGAGCCAGAACCAATTCACCTGCAACTTTAACACTGAATCAGACACTTTTTCTGAGAACTTTGAGGAGAGCTCATTTCATTGACGCTTGACCAGGAATCATTTATTAAGCATGAGCGCTATTTTAATAAACACTGTAAGCAGTTTATAAACACAGCTACACAATGCTGTATTCTTGACTTATAAGCACATACAGTTGAAGTCAGAATTATTAGCCCCCTGAATTATTAGCCCCCCAGTTTATTTTTTTGCCCAATTTCTGTTTGATGGAGAGACGATTTCTTCAACACATTACTAAACATAATAGTTGTAATAACTCATTTCTAATAACTGATTTATTTTATCTTTGGTTAATTAGGTTAACTAGGCAGGTTAGGGTTATTAGGAAAGTTATTGTTTTACACGCAAGAGCAGGTTGCCAGATTGACGACACCAAAAAAGGCTGATTTGAGTTGTGTTCTAAATAAAAGCAACAGCACGCGGTTGAAGAAATAGTTTCCATAGTAAAAGGAGTTTTTGTCCTAACAAGCACCTGAAATTAATATATTAGCAACAGCTTCTATTTCTTGCAGGTGAACAACAGAAAACTGACAATGATCAGCTCAGGTACACCTCATGTGCTGTATTCAGTGTTAAATGCTAATAATGTGAGCTTGAATGCCGTTTTACATGACATTTATTGCCATACTACTGAAAGCAGCAGCAGATAGTTCATCTCAGATCTTGAAATTAAAATAAACTGTTTGAAATTGAACTTTGGAACTGTGACTAAACCAACAAATATCAGTGATTTAGCATTTACAGTTAATAATGTTAAAATGTATTAATTAAATTGTAAACCTTAGCAATTTGGTGGAGTGCGGTGTTACGGTCCGTGGGAGTCTGGATTTTTGTGCTTTCTTCCTCTCTGCCGCTCATTCGCTCTTGGTCTCGCCCTATCACATTTTGTTCCGCAATTTTTTTCCTTCTCAGGTACCTGCTGATTGGATCCCGAGCCTGTCACTCCTCATTAGGGCGTTTCCTCGTGGACCAATCAGGCTTCATTACGCGGACTTTATATTTGACCGGCACGCCTTGTTTGTCAGTGCTGTGTGTGGGTTTGTGCAGAGTACACTTGTTTCTGATTATGTATTACGTTTTGTTCTGTGTCTCTGAATTATTCTAAACAACTGTAAATTAATTCAATATGGTTTAAGAGTTTATCGTTCCTTTTTGCGGAAAAGGAACATGTTACCAAGACGTGCGACATACATTGTGCCCGTAGTTATTTGAATTGTTCAGAAACGAGTAAGTGGGTGAGCGCCGCTATTTGTATTTTTGTTTATTATTTTAGGGAGTGTATTGGCGTCGCATACGCTGAAGATTTCACAATTTTATTTTCATTAGTAAGTTTAGAAGGGATCTTGCGTTGTAGTTTATGTTGCTTTTGGTTTTGTTTAATTCATTGCGATTATATTTCTATGATTGCTTACATTTATCTTCAAATGCAATGTACAAAGCGCATACATGCCTCTCTTTTGTTGGCTTTATCACATTTTTCCTTATAGAGGAATAAACGAATTAAGTGTTAAGATTGTGTCCTCGTTTATTTACATCCATTTCCTTCAGTAATGATATTATATTCTAAATGTTACGTTTACTCTCCCTAGACAACTTATTAAATCGTAACAGCGGTGAATGCACTATTCTGTGCTTCTGAATGGCTTTATTTAAAGTTCTGTCGTGTTTCGTATGGTGCAAACAGCCAAATTGCTTATCACTGCAAATCTCGTCATGTAGCGTGTTGTTAGGACACGAGTTTACAATTTAATCTGCTCATTAAAGAGCCCCTATTATACATGAAATAGGGTCATATGTAGGTTGTAAGGGTCTCCAACAACAGTCTAATATGCATGCAAGGTCAAAAAACACTGTCATGGTCTTATAATCTGCATTTATTTTTACCTAATTATCCCAGCGACTCCCATATGAATTGTTCAGTGATTCATTTGTTCCCAAACCCTTCCTCAGTGCGAAGCTAATCTGCGCTGATTGGACCGATGACGGACCGTCGCGGATGAAATTGAAGACAAGGGTGGTCACGGATATAACCGAGGACGCGGGTGGTGAGGTGCCGGCGCGTCCATAGAGGTGACCTAGGCAGCTGCCTAGGGCAGCAGAATAGAGAGGGCGGCGTCCGCGACACCTTCCTCACCACCCGCGTCCTTCATTATATCCGCAACCACAGTTATATCCAGAATAGCTGAACAATTTTGAAATTTGACCGTTGCATGTGTGTTAGAACAACTGACGATCCGTAAACAAAGCGGCAAGCGTCACATTTTTAACATGGCTTTACACACGATGTGAGAATATAAATAGTTAACCTGATACAGCACACACGGTTACAAGTAACAAAACACAACTAAATACATCATTTGCAAGCTAGAGTAAACGAGGCATCAGTTTTAATCGCACGTACTTACACTGGTGAAATGGAGGAAGAAACTGATCCATGATGCACTGACCCATGTTCTGACAGTCTTTACTGATCCTTCCTTTAACAAACTGATGAAGTCTTCTTTTTAAGCATGTAGTTTCCAGAAGCACTCGAACTGCTCAAGGCTCGGCTATATTGCTGAGCTTCATCTTTGGGTAGACTGTCGATAATATCCATCTTCACAGTGTGACTTCATTCGACTGGTGTGTGTGTGTCTTTTTTTCTGTGTTAGTGGGCGGGGCCGCCGGTTTCAAATGTCCCGGGTTTGCGCGCGCAACTACTTGTGTTTCGTAGCCGCGTCATCACGAAACACCTAATGACTCGTTATGAAGACGACTCCTTTGAAGCACTATGAGTCGACTCTTTTATAGATGAATCAATAGTTTTAAACACTGTACACTTACAGATTTAAGCCTTAGCTGGATATTTCACTTCACTTAGAGCTGTGTCACACACTACATGGAAGGGCATTTTCAAAAACCCATAATATGGGCTCTTTAAATGTTTACGTTTGTAATGTTTATGTTATTTGCTAATTAATAAGCACCTCATGTGGAACTCTGAACCTGCTTCTCATTTCAGAGGCTGCTACTGTCCACTGGATGTCGCAGTTTCGGCTGCGGACGCATGCTTTGAGAGCCTTCATGAATGAAATACATGTTATCCACATATGTTACACAACCCGAGTGCTGAAGTATAATTGGCTAAACTGGCATTAGGTTAAATGAAGCAAAACAAACACAGCCGTTCCGGCACGTAACGCAGATTTTCAAAGCAGAATATCTGACTTCAGCATTGTTTTTCAGATAAACAAGAATGTTCACTTAGCATGTTTCTGAAATATCTGCAAACATATTATGGTATTTTTCATGCTTTAGAAGAGTTAAAAACTTACACACAGCACCTTTAAAATAAAATATGTAATCTGTTGTTGTTTTTTACCCATTTAAAAAGAGCTTATTTTAGACCATTAATCACAATATTCCTGAAACGTGATATTTTTATCCAAGGTTATACCATCAGAAGCTTAAACCGGCCCATGCCTAACCACATCTCAGCACATTTACTTTCAATTTGCGTCCAGACACACAACATTAATCGGGAGGTGTGTGAGGAATGTATGTGATCTGCGTGTAATGCAGACGAGAGCCAATCAGATGGTCCGGCTGGCGTGTTTCTGCAGCTGTGCTACCCATCAGCCTCTTATGGATGTGCCTGTCACCTGTAATTGGACTCTATTTAGCATTGTTTTCTCCTCCAAGAAGCACCAGGTGTCAAACATCTCAGTGTTTTGCTTTCTCTCGCCGTCTCAGACTGTTGCCTTTTTCTGCTCATCTTTCTGCGTCCTGCGCAAATAAGCAGGGAAATAAATGACGGTTCATGAAAACGGTGGCATTACAAAACAGAGAGAGTATTATTTTTAACTTCCGCTTTTAAAGTCTTCCGCTATTATTAACTTCCTATTTTTGCCTTTTGCTATTATTAAGTTTTTTCTTAATAATTCTCTCTTCTTTTTTTGGAAAGAAAGTTACTCATTGGTTCATTGAAGGCTACTGCACTGTAAAAATTAATTCTTTAAAGTTGAATCAAATTAACCTGAGGAGTTATTTTAACTTAAATTATGGTAAACTTATTGGTGGCATGGTGGCTCAGTGTTGCCTCACAGCAAGAAGGTTGCTGGTTCGAATCCCAGCTGGATCAGTTGGCATTTCTGTGTGGAGATAGCATGTTCGGCGTGGGTTTCCTCCAGGTGCACCGGTTTCCCCCGCAGTCCAAACACATCCGCTATAGGTGAATTGAATAAACTAAATTGACTGTAGTGTATGAGTGTGTGTGAATGAGTGTGTATTGGTGTTTTCCAGTACTGGGTTGCGGCTGGAAGGGCATCTGCTGCGTAAAACATATGCCAGAATAGCTGGTGGTTCATTACTCTCTGGCGACCTCTGAAATAGAGACTAAGCCCAAGGAAAATGAATAAGTGAAGTTTCATAAACTAATTTCGAGAGGAGCACGTCTGGCCGCTCATCTGTAATCAGTAATAATCCAATCAGAGTGATCCTAGTTTACTATAAATGGATCATTTTCTTCCTACTGTTCTATCTTCGTTTGGAAGAATCCCCCCTTCCACCCCATCTCCTCCTTTTCCTCTCTTTTCTAAAGGGGGAGCTCTCGAGACCTACCTGATCTCGGATCACCTGATATGCTTATTGACCGGGCGGGAGCCCTGGGCTCAAATATCTCCGAGCTCAGGGTTCTCTCCCGGGACAGCATGCCAAACCTGTTTTATACGCCAAGCATATCTAAGAGGGAACTCTTGAAATGAATGAATGTGTCTGTGCTTTATATGTGGGCGTTACACAAGACCACTTGTTCAGGATGTGTGGATTACGTATGGTCATGTAAAGTAAAACACCCTAACTTGTTTAGTGTTTAAATAATAAATGTTTTAATAAAAGTTATGGAAAAAAAATACATTTAATGTGGACCTACTATGCCCAGTTTTACATGATATAAAATAAGTCTCTGATGTCCCTAGAGTGTGTGTGTGAAGTTTCAGCTTAAAATACCACACAAATATAGTTTTACAACTTTCTGAAATGGACCCTTATAGGCTCTGAGCAAAAATGAGCCGTTTTGGTGACTCAATCTTAATGCACTCTGTCTCACTGAAACCTGGCTGAAACAAAATGACTATATTAGTTTAAATGAGGCAACTCCTCCAGGATCTTATATAAACATGAGGCTCGTCAAACTCGTCGTGGTGGTGGAGTCGCGTCAATCTTTAGTGATATTCTTAATGTTAATCAGAGAAACGGTTATGTTTAGCTCCTTTGAGTACTAGCGCTTAATGTGTCCTTCCAAACACTATGCAAAAATCTATGTTATCTCTCGCTCTAATCACCATATATAGACCTCCAGGACCCTATGTCAATTTTCTAAAAGAGTTTTCTGATTTTATCTCTGACTACTAGTTAAAACTGATAAAATACTAATTGTAGGAGACTTTAACATCCACATAGATGATGCTAACGACACAATTAGGGCTCGCGTTTACGGACTTGCTGGCTCACTAGGAATAAAGCAAAATGTATGGTCCAACTCATCGCCTAAAGCATACACTAGATCTAATTCTGTCTTATGGAATTGAGGTCATTGATGTAGACATTATACCACAAAGTGATGATATTACAGACCACTACCTCTTACATATAAGCTGTTTTACCTGAAATTAGCAGATCCGCTCCGATATATCGTCTAGTAGAACTATTGTTCCATCCACTAAAGAGAATTTATAAATAACTTACCTGATCTTTCTCTACTTCGAAATGCACCCGCAAACGCAAATGACCTTGATGTAGTAACCAGCAGTATGGATGCCATCTTACTAGCACTTTAAAGACTGTGGCACCCACCAAACTAAAAAAGGCTAGAGAGAATAAAACTACACCGTGGTATAATAGTCATACCCGCGCTCTCAAAACAGCAACCCGTGCCCTGGAACGTAAAATGGAAAAAAACTAATTTAGAAGTCTTTAGAATTGCATACAAAGACAGTATGTCCAGCTATAGGAGGGCTTTAAAATCTGCCAGGGCTGAGCACCTCCGCAAACTGATAGAAAAAAATCATAACAATCCTAGATTCTTATTTAACACCATTGCTAAATTAACAATAATCGGTCATCCTTGGAACAAAACGTTCCACCGCAAATTAGTAGTGATGACTTCATGAATTTTTCAGTGATAAAATAGAAGGCTTTAGACAGAAAATAGGAGATATTAAACTTCTGCACCGCCTTCTATACTTCAGATCCAGTAAACACGCCTCTGAATCTAAATAACCTACAGTGCTTTAAAATCATAGAACAGGAAGAGCTAGACAAAATTATAAATAGCTCTAAATCAGCTACGTGTATTGGACCCAATTCCAACAAAGTTACTGAAAGAGTTGCTACCTGTTATAGGAGAACCTCTTCTTAACATTATCAACTCTTCTTTATCTTTAGGCCATGTTCCAAATCCTTACAAGTAGCTGTTTAAACCTATTATTAAGAAACCACAACTGGAACCCAGCAACTTAGCTAATATAGGCCTATTTCAAACCTTCCATTTATATCTAAAATACTAGAAAAAGTTGTTTCTGCTCAATTAGGCTCCTTTCTGCAGACCAACAATGTTTTGAAGTGTTTCAGTCAGGTTCCAGAGCCCATCAGTACAGAAACTGCATTAGTGAAAATAACCAACGATTTACTCTTAGCTGCTGACCAAGGGTGCATCTCGCTATTAGTTCTACTCGATCTTAGTGCGGCATTTGACACCATTGACCATGGTATCCTTATTAATCGCTTAAAGTCTACAGGGTCCAGGGACATGCCTACAATGGTTTAAGTCATACTTATCTGACCGTTACCAGTTTGTGAATATTAATGGACAGCCTTCACAAATCAGCCCAGTAAAATACGGGGTGCCTCAAGGATCCGTTTTAGGCCCTTACTGTTTACAATATACATGCTACCCCTGGGAGACATTATTAGAAGACATGGGATCAGCTTTCACTGCTATGCAGATGATACTCAATTATATATTTCAACTAAACTGACGAGACGTCTAATCTGTCCAAGCTAACTGAGTGTATTAAAGATGTTAAAGATGGATGACCAACAATTATCTTCTTAAACTCAGACAAAACAAATTACTTATTGGGCCTAAATCCTGTACACAGCAGATCTCACAACTCGACCTACAATTAGAGGGATACAAAGTTAGCGTTAGTTCTACTATAAAAGATCTGGGTGTCATATTAGACAACAATTAATCCCATGTCACAAAAACTGCTTTCTTTCATCTGAGAAATATCGCTAAGTTACGAAGTATGCTATCCATCTCAGATGCAGAAAAGCTAGTCCATGCTTTATGACTTCTAGGCTGGACTACTGTAATGCTCTGTTTGCTGGCTGCCCAGCATCCTCTATTAACAAACTTCAATTAGTACAAAATGCAGCTGCCAGAGTTTAACCAGGTCTAGAAATTTGATCACATCACCCAATTTTATCCTCCTTACACTGGCTGCCTGTTAAGTTTCGTATTGATTTAAAATATTGCTTCTTACATATAAAGCTTTAAATAATCTAGCTCCTGTTTATCTAACCAATCTTTCTGTCTCGCTACAATCCAACTCGCTCTTTAAGGTCTCAAAACTCAGGGCTTCTGGTAGTACCTAGAATAGCAAAGTCGAGTAAATGAGGTCGAGCCTTCTAATTTATAGCTCCTAAACTCTGGAATAGCCTTCCTGATAACGTCCGAGGCTCAGACACACTCTCCCAATTCAAAACTAGATAAAGACCTATCTGTTCAGTAAAGCATACACTTAGTGCACCACTTAGGTGGCTTCCACACAGGTTATGCATCTTACTGATATACACTGTGAACATCAGCTACGCTAATTATTTTCTTTATTCTCCATTTCCACCTGGGGATACTCTTCCCGAGGCCCTCAGACTATGCAGAGTCACTGATTCGATCCAAGACCAACGACGAGATGATCCCAAGGTTTCCATATCCTGGACCTGGCCGAATCCTGAGCAGCTACTGCGATGGTCATGGAAGAGTGGAGAACATGAGACTGTTTCCTGTGACGCTCCAGAGTCACTTTAAATTCAAATGAGATTGTGCTCGTTTCAAAAGAGAGATAGGCTGCGTCTGAAATCGCCTACTACTCCGTAGGTACTGCATTTGAATTTACTACTCGGCCATTAGAAAAGTACGTTCTATACAGTATGAATGTGTGTAGTATGAATGAAACTCGGATGTACTACTTCCGCCATTTTGTTATCATCAAGTGACCTACCAACGTCAGTTGAGTCGATTCGCTCCCATTCATGAATTCTCTCATCATGGGACAGAGTAGTGTCTGATTCGCACTTCAGAATCTCACCAGAAGTAGAAGGTCATCCGGGAACTTCTCACGGACTGTTTTCTGAATTCTATGAATTTGGATAAACTCGGCAAATATAGTATGGAAGTATGCGATTTCTGACGCATACTGATTTTTGATTTTGTGTCTTTTGTAGTTGTTTTGGGGTTTTTCCCCTTATTCAATATATTTATTCAATATGTATCTTAGTACTAACTTTTTCTCATTAAAATGTCATTATTATGTTAATTTAGATTTTATATATATAGTAATGGTAATTTTTTTTGCATTTTATATTGTTATATTGCACACACAGAATTTGAATCAATAAGTCATGACAACATATTTTTATGTTAATCATAAGTTATTAAACTAAGTTAGCAATGTCCCCAACTTTGAAATCAGTTTAACATGTATTCATTCATTCATTTTCCTTCGCCTTAGTCTCTATTTCAGAGGTCGCCACAGCGGAATAAACGCCTACTATTCCAGTATATGTTTTACGCAGTGGACGCCCGTAATCCAGCTGCAACCCAGTAATAATAATAATAGTAATTCCTTACATTTATATATCGCTTTTCAGGGCACTCAAAGCGGTTTACACATTGTGGGGAATCCTCATTCACCACCAGTGTGCAGCATCCACCTGGATGACGCTACGGCAGCCATTTTGCGCCAGACCGCACACCACATCCTGGGATTTTTAATGACCAAAGAGAGTCAGGATCTCATTTTAACGTCTGAAAAATGGCGCTCACTGAGCAGTATAAAGTCTGCGTCGCTACACTGGGGCGTTAGGACCCACACAGACCGCAAGTTGGGCGCCCCCTGCTGGCCTCACTAACACCATTTCCGGCAGCAACCTAGCTTTCCCATGTGGTCTCCCATCCAGGTACTGACCGGGCGCAGCCCTGCTTAGTGGGCGACCATGTGACAGCTGCAGAGACCTACTGTACAAGGAAACATCCATACACACTTCTTCACACACACTCATACACTACAGCCAAACTTGAGTTGAACTTTTAACATAAAACATCATTGACAGCACAGATCAATGTCCCATAATGCAATTCACAACTGGAAATAAACGAAAAACAAAACTATGAATGAACAGATTAAACTAAAAATAAACCAAAAAATGTTAGTCCCGTCTGAAGCCATACATGAAATTACTTAGCTGAAAAGAATTGTATCCCAAATGTCATTAGGAAAACTAGTCCCATCAGAATAGGGCTATTGTCTATATCATTTACATACCAGAGGTCAAAAATGAATGTGGAAAGCCATTGAAACTGGAGAGGGAGTTCGGAGAGATAATGCGGACTATTGAGTGCAGAGAAAATGAATGTAAAAATCTGCTGAGCAGTATGAAAATGAACATGCTGGCATTCTCAGATCATTCATTTGATATCCACTACAGCGCAGAGCCGCGGTGAGACACTCACTTCACTTCTAAAGAGGACGATAAGAGACTGTTGATAGTCGGCGCTCAGTTCCACTACATCAGTGCTGAAGCCTGTGGAAAAGACTGTGGATGGATACTTGAGTTTGTACACTCATTTACATACCAGAACACAGATCTAATAATGAAAGATAAAAAGGGCAGAATGAACAAAAAAGGGCTGTGCTTTCAAATAATGTGAACAAAACAAACAAAACAAAAATCTAGTTCCAAGCACAAATCATCAGTTTAAATGATTAAATCTTAGGTATATCACTAGCTGCGTTTCTATCCACCTACACTACCTTACAAAAGTCTTGTTGCTTATACAAGTTTTAGGAACAACTTGACTTCTAGTTAATTACTTGGTATCAAAAGTAAGAATGAATCAGTGTATGACTCCCATGAGCTTGGAGGACTGCATCCATACATCTCTGCAATGACTCAAATCACTGATTAATAAAGTCATCTGGAATGGCAAAGAAAGAGTTCTTGCAGGACTCCCAGAGTTCATCAAGATTCTTTGGATTCATCTTCAATGCCTCCTCCTTCATCTTACCCCAGACATGCTCAATAATGTTTATGTCTGGTGACTGGGCTGGCCAATTCTGGAGCACCTTGATCTTTTTTGCTTTCAGGAACTTTAATGTGGAGGCTGAAATATGAGGAGCGCTATCCTGCTGAAGAATTCGCCCTCTCTTGTGGTTTGTAATGTAATGGGCAGCCAAATGTCTTGATACCTCAGGCTGTTGATGTTGCCATCCACTCTACAGATCTCTTACACGTCCTCATACTGAATGCAACCCCAAACCATGATTTTTCCTTCATCAAACTTGACTGATTTCTGTGAGAATCTTGGATCCATGTGGGTTCCAGTAGGTCTTCTGCAGTATTTGTGATGATTGAGATGCAGATCAACAGATGATTCATCAGAAAAATCAACCTTTAGCCACTTTTCCAAATGATCAACTAGAAGTCAAGTTATTATTTGTTGCTCTTACAACTAGGATCGATGACAGGACTTATTCCAGGTGTATTCTTAAATTTGGGAATATTGCATAAAAAACCCTGGATGGAAACATCAAGATGCACAAACATTTTGAAAAATTGATAACTGAGTAGGATAGACTTTATCCGATATGAAGAAATGCACATAAACTAAGATGGAAGTGCATTTATCGAATAAATTCCAGCAAGCGCGTTAAAAAAAAAAAGGAATGTAATTTTTAAGTCCACATTTAACCTGGCCTGAAATCTGGTTGGTATGACAAGAGTTAAAGACCAATCAATCTCAACCAGAGAGATCAATAAAGTCAAGAGGGTCAATAAAGTGACTGACCGAATTGTAATATTTTATCTGTTATAAGAACAACTATTATCTGAACACCATACAATTTGCCATATTTCCTCATGGTTATGCTACACACATATACACCAAATTATGTTAAAATTGATTGTTGCATACTAGAGTTAAAAAAACAGTATGAGTTTAACGGTAAATACATAGACATTCTTATAAACCAAAAATAGAGTATTTCTGAAGCCTCTGTGACTTATGAAAAAAAGTGAAAAACGCACAGTAAGTTCCATAAAGTCCACATTTAATCTGGTCTCAAAATCTGATTGGATAATATAACAAGAGTAACCGTCCAATCAATCTCAACAATTGAACGATCAATAAAGTCAAGAGGTCCAATAAAGTGACAGACTAAAGTTTAATATTATCTGAACACCATGAAATTTGGTACATTTCCTCATAGTGATGCTATACACATATACACCAAATTTTGTATAGTGGATAATTTAAGCAATACTTTCAAATCCTCTGTGACCTAAAGTAAAAATGCAAACACAGAGTTTCACAAATCCCACATTTAACCTTGCCTGAAATCTGATTGGCTGACACGACAAGAGTAACAGACTAATCACTCTCAACCAGAGAGATCAATAAAGTCAAGATGGACAATAAAGTGACTGACCGAAGTTTAATATTTTCTCTGTTATAACACCAACTACTGTCCGAACATCATCAAATTTGGTACATTTCCTCATAAGCATGCTATACAGATACACCAAATTTTGTTCAAAATAATTATAGCATTCTACAGTTATTGCCCTTTAAAAAAACAGTATGAGTTTAAAAACGGTAAATATATAGACATTCTTATAGACCAAAAATACAATATTTCCGAAGCCTCTGTGACTTGAAGTGCAAAATGCCCACTAAGTTTCACAAAGTCCACATTTATCCTTGCCTAAAATCTGATTGGCTGATATGACAAAAGTAACAGACCAATCAGTCTCAACCAGAGCGATCAATAAAGTCAAGAGAGCCAATAAAGTGACTGACCGAAGTTTAATCTTTTCTCTGTTATAACACCAACTATTATCTGAACATCATCAAATTTGGTACATTTCCTCATGGTCATGCAATACACATATACACCAAATTTTGTTCAAATTCATAATAGAACTTTACAGTTACTGCCCTTTAAAAAATAGTTTAAGTTTAAAAACAGTAAATATATAGACATTCTTATAGACAAAAAGTATATAATTCCAGCCAAAAATATAATATTTCTCAAGCCTCTGTGACTTAAATTAAAAAATGACAAGTTACTTTCCCAAAGTCCACATTTAATCTTGCCTGCAATCTGATTGGCTGATATGACAGAAGTAATAGACCAATCAGTCTCAACCAGAGCAATCAATAAAGTCAAGAGAGCGAATAAAGTGACTGACCGAAGTTTAATATTTTCTCTGTTATAACACCAACTACTGTCCGAACATCATCAAATTTGGTACATTTCCTCATAAGCATGCTATACAGATATACACCAAATTTTGTTCAAAATAATTATAGCATTCTACAGTTATTGCCCTTTAAAAAAACAGTATGAGTTTAAAAACTGTAAATATATAGACATTCTTATAGACCAAAAATACAATATTTCCGAAGCCTCTGTGACTTGAAGTGCAAATTGCACACTAAGTTTCACAAATTCCACATTTATCCTTGCCTGAAATCTGATTGGCTGATATGACAAAAGTAACAGACCAATCAGTCTCAACCAGAGCGATCAATAAAATCAAGAGAGCCAATAAAGTGACTGACCGAAGTTTAATATTTTCTCTGTTATAACATCAACTATTATCTGAACATCATCAAATTTGATACATTTCCTCATGGTCATGCTATACACATATACACCAAATTTTGTTCAAATTCATAATAGAATTTTACAGTTACTGCCCTTTGAAAAATAGTTTGAGTTTAAAAACAGTAAATATATAGACATTCTTATAGACAAAAAGTATATAATTCCAGATAAAAATACAATATTTCTCAAGCCTCTGTGACTTAAATAAAAAAATGACAAGTTACTTTCCCAAAGTCCACATTTAACCTTGCCTGAAATCTGATTGGCTGACATGACAAGAGTAACAGACCAATCAATCTCAACCAGAGCAATCAATAGAGTCAAGAGGGCCAATAAAGTGACTGACTGAAGAAAACAAGACACGAAAGACTGAAGATGTGTAAAGTGAGGAAAGAAAAATGACAGAAGGAGAAAGCAGGATGAATGCTAGACATGTTTAAACCAGATAAAAATACAGTCAGGCAGAAATAGATTGATGCAAAGCCAGAGGAAATGGGAAAAAACTCAACCAGCAGAATAAAAAAAAAAGCTGCTGTTCTGGATGGTTGCTCTGCAGTTGCTAGGGTATTCTGAGTTGTTGCTAACTTTATAACAAGCAAAGTAAATCCGGCCGAGTTCATTCTACATGCAGGTTAAGTGAATCCAACGCGATGTCAGAGCCGATCAATAGCTTTCCTGCTAAATATTCAGTTTCCCTCTGAAATACAGCATATTATAGAGGATAAATGCCCGGAGAATGCCTGATGCGATTATGGTATTGCAGTTCTTGCCAGAGTTCAGCTGACAAAACACAAAACCTATAGAAAAACAACTAGGGAAAAAGCTTGTTAAGCAATTTTTGCACAAATATTGACTTTGGCTGTTTCTCTTGCAATGGGATTGAACTTAAAAATGAATTACGAATGGAGTGGAATGAAATTGCTTGGCAACCGAATGCAAGAAGACTAATATGGATCTGTCTGAATATAATCAAAACAAGAAAAAAAGCAACCTTTGTTACTATAAAGAAATCTCGGGTGTAAATACAAAGCAAAGTAATTCAGTGATTTTTGTTTTGTTTATAATATCTGGGTATGTTTAGCCAAAGAGTAAGATTAATTGGTATAAATGCAGTGATCCACTAATGCAGAAAAAGTGGCTCATATAGATTTCTCATCCAATTAACCAAGCGGGTTCAACAAGCTTTACTGTAAAGGGACTATTTTCCTATTCATCTCTTTGATAACAATTAGGAAAAACATTCAGTAAATTCAGTAAAGAGTACACTGACATTTATTTGAAGTATATTCATTCTCCGTTGGCTTAGTCTTTGATTTATTAGAGGTCACCACAGCGGAATGAACCACCAACTATTCAGGCATATGTTTTTGTTTTTTTTTACACAGGGGATGCCCTTCCGGCTGCAAACACCCATACACACCCATTAAAACACACACTCATACACTATGGTCAATTTAGTTCATCCAAATCACTTATAGCCCATGTGTTTGGACTATGGGGGAAACCGGAGCATCCAGAGGAAACCCATGTCAACATGGGGAGAACATGCAAACTCCACACAGAAATGCCAACTGACCCAGCCGGGACTCGAACCAGCAACCTTCTTGCTGTGAGGTGACAGTGCTAACGACTGAGCCACCGTGATGCCAGATTTGAAGTATATGAATACATATTGAAATGATATATTATTCCATTTAGCACTTTTATCCAAAGCAACGTACAAATGAGGATAAAAGAAGCACTTCAATTCATCAGAGAGAAGCAATATTTAAATGCTATGACAAGTCTAAGAATTTCTTCCCTGTCCAAGTGTACGGAAAGGAGAGAGTATGTCCTACAGGTGGCTGGTTAAGTCCACTCACCTGTGTGAAGCACACTCAGAATTGCACAATTTTTTTCAAGTATGGGGTGCTTCTAAGAAGGTGCCTGGTGCATACGTGCTACGTTCCACAGGTCACACTATTATGTCTTCTTTACTTTTTTTAAATTCATTTAAAACCAGTTTTATGTTAATAATAATAATAATATTTAATAATAATTAGTTTCATTTATTTTTTAGACTTGATTATTTTATTCTTGATTATGTAAAGCACTTTGAATTACCATTGTGTACGAATTGTGCTATATAAACAATATAAACAAACTTGCCTTGCCTATATCCAGTTAAAGTCAGAATTATTAGCCCCTCTTTTAATTTATTTCTTTGTTAAATATTTCCCAAATTATGTTTAACAGAGCAAGGAAATTTTCACAGTATGTCTGATAATATTTTTTCTTCTGGAGAAAGTCTTATTTGTTTTATTTCGGATAGAATAAAAGAAGTTTTTCATTTTTTATGAACCATTTTAAGGTCAATATTATTAGCCCCCTTATGCAATATATGTTTTGGATTGTCTAAGCCACTGTTATACAATTACTTGCCTAATTACCCTAATTAAGTCTTTAAATGTCACTTTAATACTAGTGTATTGGAGAAAATCTAGTCAAATATTGTGTGCTGTTATCACGACAAAGATAAAAGAATCAGTTATTAAAAATGAGTTATTAAAACTATTATGTTTAGAAATGTGTTGAGAAAAATGAACAGAAATCGGGGAGAAAAATATACATGAGGGTTAATAATTCTGACTTCAACTGCATGTATGAAAGCATTCGTTTTCTTTCGCCTGTTTATTGTTTTGTTTTACTCTCAGAAAGTGCTGACTTGCATTTTACGAACCACACTTTCACCTATAAACCTCCTTGTTCTACTACACTAAAAATAAAGTCATCTTGGATGCTTGAGGGTGAGGAAATTAACAACGCATTTTCATTTTTAGGTGAATAAAAAAATGAATAGGATGTTTTTTTTTTTTCACTGCTCCAGTGTTATCAGTCACTCTCAGATCCTTCAGAATAAAGCATCCAGAAATCTCCTTCAGCAGAAAGTGGAGCACAGCGATCTGATGCTGCTTAATATAACAGGAGGCCAAACACAAGGTCAGCCTCTCGCCGTGTTATTTCATCAGTCACTTCATTCGCTGATGAATAATGGGGTATTTTCGGAGAAGGAAGTGTGAAGGCGGAATAATTTTTACATCTAGCTGGAAACTGGAAGCAGGACAAATCATCAGCTGGTTCTCTTATGCCTTCAGGCCAGCAAGAAACCACCTACATTGGCAAAGCTTAATCTGTACATACACACAGTGTACAGTGTACAGCTATCTTTATGGGGACTTAACATAGACTTAATGATGTTTCTACTGTACATACTGTATAGTTTATCTCTCTACCCCTAAACCACACTCACAGTAAACAACATGCATCTATTTTAATACCACTAAAACAAATAATTCATTGGATTTACTAATTTATATGGGCTGAATTTAAACAAATAAATGAAATTTGGTAATTAAATTCAGCCCATATCAATTTGTTTACAACTAGGGTTGTCCTGATACTGGAAGTTGGTACCGATCAATACTGAAATTTTAAAGCGTCCATTTCCCGCTAACATTTAAACGTTTTTGAGGGTGTTCTTAAACAGCGCTGATTTGCCATTGTGTTCACGTGCTCAACAGAAATGACTGTGATTGGCTGTGAAGGTCATCAGTCACCGAACTCACCGCTGTTTACTGAGTGTAACCGCAGATACAAGGACACTGGATCAGCGGATCACTCGTATATCAGCTTATAGACAAACCAGCTGATCGACGTGACTTTGAAACACTCCAGTGTCCCTGTATCTGTGTTTACACTCAGTAAAAAGTTGTGAGTTCGGTGAACTGATGACCTTCACAGCCAATCACAGTCATTTCTGTTGAACACATTTCATTTCTGTGGCATCAGCAATAGTCACATCCAAAGGTGCTCTGTTGGATTGAGATATGGTGACTGTGGAGGCCATTTGAGTACAGTGAACTCATTGTGATGTTCAAGAAACTAGTCTGAGATGATTCGCATTTTATGACATGGTGCGTTATCCTGCTGAAAGTAGCCATCAGAAGATGGAGACACTGTGGTCATAAAGGGGTGGACATGGTCAGCAACAATACTCAGGTAGGCTGAGGCGTTGACATGATGCTCAATTGGTACTAATGGGCCCAAAGTGTGCCAAGAAAATATCCCCCACACCATTACACCACCACCACCAGCCTGAACCACTGATACAAGGCAGGATGGATCCATGCTTTCATGTTGTTGCCAATTTCTGACCCGAACATCCGAATGTCACAGCAGAAATGGAGACTCATCAGACCAGGCAACACTTCTACAATCTTCTATTGTCCAGTTTGGTGATCCTGTGTGAATTGTAGCCTCAGTTTCCTGTTCTTAGCTGACAGGAGTGGCACCTGGTGTGGTCTTCTGCTGCTGTAGCCCATCCGCGTCAAGGTAGGACGTGTTGTGTGTTCAGAGATGCTCTTCTGCAGACCTTGGTTATAACGAGTGCTTATTTGAGTTACTGTTGTCTTTCTATCAGCTGAAACCAGTCTGGCCATTCTCCTCTGACCTCTGGCATCAACAAGGCCCACAGAACTGCCGCTCACTGGATATTTCCTCTTTTTCAGACCATTCTCTGTAAACCCTAGAGATGGTTGTGCGTGACAATCAAAGTAGATCAGCAGTTTTTGAAATACTCAGACCAGCCCGTCTGGCACCAACAACCATGCCACATTTAAAGTCACCTAAATCTCCTTTCTTCCCCATTCTGATGCTTGGTTTGAACTGCAGCAGATCGTCTTGACCATGTCTACATGCCTAAATGCATTGAGTTGCTGCCATGTGATTGGCTGATTAGAAATTTGCGTTAATGAGCAGACGGACAGGTGTACCTAATAAAGTGGCCAGTGAGTGTATATGTGCTTAACTATTTATATGCCAACTGTTCAAACTTTAATAATTCAGTTATTTAAACTTCAAAACTGCTTCAAACCTTCAGGCTAGGTTTTCTCAAGCCACCATAGAGTTTTTTTACACTACAGAAGGCATTATGAAAATCTGTAAATGCTAGATTTGAGGATAAAATGTGAAAGGCGTTTGACCACACGGAATTTGCTGATGCTGTAGTTCAGTTTATTCACGTCCAGATTCCTTAACCTAAGTATGAGTAGCGCTAATAATGACGGTTGCTTAAGCAAACAGCACTACGCTCACTGTAAAGCCGCAGGCCACGTTTTAACCCAGGCTTTAAGCTGCTAGAAGACAGAACGTTGCTTTAAAATGTCTTTGATAAACTCTCTCTGCGCTCGTGAGCCTAATTATGCAGATTGTCTTGATCCATAAATTTGACACTCCAGAAGACTCTCATCTCCTTACATGTGTTTAAATAAACAGTGGAAATGGCTGCGCGGCGGTATTTTACTGTTATTCATCTTCTTAATTCACCCTCTTCTTCAAAGCAGCACGTTCGAAAGGCCTTTGACTGTTTTAAGCAACTGCGGTTTTCCCTGAATCCCTCTTTCATCTGCAGATGAAAAGAGGAAAAGAAAACGGGTGGCCACTTGCTTTTTTTACACTTTTAGCTCATTCCTTTAAGGTTATTTGCAGGGCACATAAAGATTTTGTGTTCAATCCTCAATAATCAAAGACAGATAGTAGATGTAGCTCAAAATAACAATCAGATACTTCAGTTGCCATAAACAAATGCCTAGTATTTATAAGTCTTATATAAAAGTCCTGAAAATGACTTTACAATCAAATATGGATGTCAGAAGATATCTGATATTTTTAAATACACTCACCGGCCACTTTATTAGGTACACCTGTCCAACTGCTTATTAATGCAAACTGTCTAATCAGCCAATCACATGGCAGCAACTCAATGCATTTAGGCATGCAGACATGGTCAAGACGACCTGCTGCAGTTCAAACTGAGCATCAGAATGGGGAAGAAAGGTGATTTAAGTGACTTTGAACGTGGCATGGTTGTTGGTGCAAGATGGGCTTGTCTGAATATTTGAGTATTGTTGCTGAGCATCTTCATCTTTTTATGACCACAGTGTACCCGTCTTCTGATGGCTACTTCCAGCACGATAATGCGCCATGTCGTAAAGAGCGAATCCTGTCAGGCCTTGTTTACACTAATACGTTTTAGTTTTTAAATGGCGTTTTAGAAAGAAAATGATCCGCGTCCACACTGGCGTTTCTGAACAACTCTCCGTCCACACTACACCGCTGAAAACGCACATCGCGTGACCACACACACACACTCTAGCATGCACTGCAGCGATAAGAGCTGTGCACGTCTGTTCATCAAGGATCTACTGCTGCATCTAATCTCACTATATTTGTTAAACGTGATATTTAATACATCTTGTCTCTATCTAACGACATATTCCCAGACTCTGGTCTTTTAAATCTATTACTTGTTCTCAGGTAACGTGTTTTGGCTGAGCGCAATGTGATTTGGCTTTGAGTTAATATATTAATTTATGTGACCATATACACTGATTCTGCACATTAGACTGAGATCTTACCTTTACTTTCTATAATGTATAAACTTATTGATTGCTATACTTTTATAATGGTCATTATTGATTATTAAAACCGATATTCAGCAAAAGAGAGGGTATGTTTTGTATTTTCAATGAAAATGAAAGGAGGCAATTATGTTATAGGCTTCGTTTTGTTATAAATATGCATATAGTGAAGATGACGTTCGTATAAATATGCAGCATGACACCTCAACATTTCTGCTGTCGGTTAAGTTGTTCATATCAAAATGAAAATAGCGGTTCCTTATATCATGTTTTCATTTTATTGCTAAGAAAGTGAAATAACGTATCCAGAGTGATGTGAATAAGTTTATTAAGTACACTGTTCCCTTTGAAGATGTACCCGACGTGTCCTCGGGAGTTTGTTTTTCATATCAAACTTGCGAAGTCTGAACTTACAAGGAGAGGATGCAAAACTTTGTTTAGGCTACTTAATATTTAGGAAAACCCCAATCAGATAGGTGAACGTCTGCAGCCCTGCCTCCATTTTCAAATGTCTCAGTTTTTCCCCCCATCCACACTAACATGGAGCAGCAGCGCTTTAAATTGAAAATGGCCTCTTCAGCTTTTTCAAAATGGTCCGTTTTCAGCGCTCAAAAACTCCAGTGTAGTGTGGACGGATGGCGTAATCGTAGCAAAACTTGTGCATTTTGAAAACTAAAACATATTACTGTAAACAGGACCTTAGACTTGTTCTTGACCATGACAATGAGTTCACGGTACTCAAATGGCCTCCACAGTCACCAGATCTCAATCCAATAAAGCTCCTTTGGTATGTGGTGGAATGGGAGATTCGCATCACATGTGTTGATGACAAAAATATGCAGCAACTGCATGATGCTATCATGTCAATATGGACAAAAATCTCTGAGGAATATTTCCAGTACCTTGTTGAATTTATACCACGAAGGATTAAAGCAGTTCTGAAGGCAAAAGGGGGTCCAATCCGGCACTAGTAAAGTGTACCTAATAAAGTGGCCGTTGATTGTACAAGCATACTTATCACATTTATATTATAAAAATAGGATTTCCAGTCAGCTAGTGTTAACTTCCTTTTTTTTACATTCATATATTTGCGTGAATCATAGTTTGAGTCATTCTGTAAATTACTGAAATGATTCCTCCAATGTTCCATGTTTTCAGACATTTTTAAATAATATCAGTGTTTGCTTAAGAAGAATAGATATATTTGGATTTATAAATATGAGATTAATATTTGATGGAATAACACAATATAAAACACACACACACACACACACACACACACACACACACGCACACACGCACACACAGGCACACAGGCACACACACACAGGCACACACACACACACACACACACACACACACACACACACACACACAAATAACATTTGATATTCTGACCAATTATTATTTTGTTAAAAAAAAAGGGACAGTTTGTATTTGATATTTGTTAGAAATATTGTCAATAAATATGAATATCTAATATATACCAAAAGAAACCAAAGCAGTCACTTAATATTTTTCCATGGCTGCATATCGGCTTTATGTGACTCTTAGATATCTGTATCGAAATCTACAATCAAAAAATCTATATCCATCAACCACCAGCAAGCAAAGGTTTTCTCCATGTATAAATCATCTGATATGGTGTCATAATCCACTGCAGATATGAATCTGGATTTGCATGTTTTTTCTTTAAGCTGCATTGATTTCAAAAGACTTTTTATTTGAACTTCATCCTTGAGCATCTCAGCGGCAGCGGCTCCTGTTCTCCTCTATTTCTCCTTTTAATTAGGCCTTTCGTTTGGATATTTATCAGCACGGACACCTTCTCCAAGATAAGGATTGTCTCTGGGATTAGTTGAGGGTGTGGGATGAGTTTTGTATTAATGTCTGCATATTAGACTGCTGTGCTCGTCTTGAAGGAAACCTATTTTTTTGGAAACAGGCTCATTTCACAACTCCCCAAGAGTTGAGTTGAGTTTTACTATTTTTGAATCCATTCAGCCAATCTCTGGATTTATCTAGAGCATTTTTAGCTTAGCTTAGCATAGGTCATTGAATCGGATTAGACCATTAGCATCAGAATATTTTTAAGAAAGTGTTTATATAATTTTCCTATTTAAAGCTTCACTCTTCTGTAGTTATATTGTGTACTAAGACTAACAGGAAATTGAAAAGTTGCTATTTTCTAGGCCGATATTGGTAGGAACTATATTCTCATTTTAGCGTAATAATCAAGAAACCTTTTTTACTGTAGGAGGCACAATGATATTAAGATTCTAACTGGTGGTACAAGTGTATAGCTTAGAGCTGGGGACTATTATTAAAGCTCATTTAGCAACTCCCCTAGAGTTAAACAGTTGAGTTTCACCGTTTTTGAATCTATTCAGTCGATATATAGATCTGGCAGGAGCATTTTTAGCTTAGCTTAGCATAGATCATTGAATCGGTTTAGACCATTAGCATCAAACAAAATTTAAAAGTGTTTTGATAATTTTCCTGTTTATCACCCTTCTGTTGTTAAATTGTGTATTAAGACTGACAGAAAAATGAAGAGTTGATATTTTCTAGACAGATATCGGTAGAAACTATATTCTCATTCTGGCGTAATAATCAGGGAACTTTTCTGCTGTACCATGGCTGCAGGAGGTGCAATGATAATTTACAGATTCTAACTGGTGGTACAAGTGTATAGCTTAGTGCCGGGGACTATAAGGCTCATTTAGCAACTCTACTAGAGTTAAACAAATTAGTTTTACCATTTTTTAATCCATTTAGCTGATCTATGGATCAGGCAGGAGCATTTTTAGCTTAGCATAGATCATTGAATCAGATCATTAGCATAAAAAAATAAATAAAACGTGTTTTGATATTTTTTCTATTTAAAGCTTTACTCTTTTGTAATTATATTGTGCAAGACTGACAGAAAAATGAAATGTTGCTATTTAGGCCAATATCGGTAGGAACTATTATCTCATTCTGGCGTAATAATCAAGGAACTTTGCAGCAATACCATTACTGCAGCACGGACAATGATATGCAGTTAAACAGTTGACTTTTCCATTTTTGAATCCATTCAGCCAAACTATGGATCTGGCAGGAGCACTTTTAGCTTAGCTTAGCTTAGCATAGATCATGAACCAGAGTAGACCATTAGCATCAAAATGTTAAAAAAAGTGTTTAGATAATTTTCCTGTTTAAAGCTTCACTCTTCTGTAGTTATATTGTGTACTAAGACTGACAGAAAAATGAAGAGTTGATATTTTCTAGGGCGATATCGGTATCTTCTGGCATTATAATCAAGGAACTTTGCTGTCGTACCATGGCTCCAGGAGGCACAATGATAATAGACAGATTTTAACTGGTGATACAAGTGTATAGCTTAGCGCTGGGGACTATTATTAGCAACTCCCCTAGAGATAAACAGTTTTACTATTTTTGAATCCACTCATCCATTCTCTTGATCTTTCTAGAACAATTTTAGCTTAGCATAAATCATTGAATTAGATTAGAGCATGAGCATCAATTTATTAAAAAAGTGTTTCGATATTTTTTCCCATTTAAAGCTTCACTCTTCTGTAGTTATTGTGTGTACTAAGACTGACAGAAAAATAAAAAATTGCTCATTTCTAGGCCAATATCGATAGGAACTATATTCTCATTCTGGCGTAATACTGAAGGAACTTTGTTGCAATACCATTACTACAGGAGGCGCAGTGATATTAAGTTTCTAACTGGTGGCACAAGAGTATGTGGGACTATTATTAAGCTCATTTAGCAACTCCCCTAGAGTTAAACAGTTGAGTTTTACCATTTTTGAATCCATTCAGCCAATCTATGGATCTGGCGGGAGCACTTTTAGCTTAGCATAATCAATGAATCAGATTAGACCATTAGTGTCAAAAAAATTGAAAAAGTGTTTCGATAATTTCCTATTTAAAAGCTCCACTTTTCTGCAGTTATATTGTGTTCTAAGACTGACAGAAAAATGAAGAGTTGATATTTTCTAGGCTGATATTGGTAGGAACTATATTCTCATTTTGGTGTAAGAACTTTGCTGCAATACCATTATTACAGGAGGCACAATGATATTAAGAATCTAACTGATGGTACAAGTATATGGCTTAGTGCTGGGGACCATTATTAAGCTCATTTAGCAACTCCCCTAGAGTTAAACAGTGGAGTTTTACCATTTTTGAATCCATTCAGCCAATGTATGGATCAATCTAGAACAATTTTAGCTTAGCATAGCATATATGACTGAATCTGATTAGACCATTAGAATCTCACTCACTTAATATAAATATATATATATATATATATATATATATATATATATATATATATATATATATATTTTTTTTTTTTTTTATTTAAAGCTTGACTCTTCTGTAGATATATTGTGTACTAAGACTGAAAAAGTTGCTATTTTTTACACCATTATCAGTGAGAACTATATTCTAATTCTGGCATAATAATCAAGGAACTTTGCTGCTGTACCATTACTGCAGGAGGCACAATGATATTACGCAGATTCTAACTGGTAGTACAAGTGTATGGCTTGGTCTTGAGGACTATTTAAAGGCACTGCGTAATATTTTTTTCAGGTGCTGCACTGTAGCGTCTGCTGCAATTGCTTGATTATTATGCCAGTATGAGTGTATAGTTCCTATCCTAAATGGGAAATAGCAACTCTACATTTTCTGTCAGTTTATGTAAATCAATTTACCCACAGAAGTGTCAAGCTTCAAATTGAAATATTATCAAAACTATTTGGTCATTTTTAAGTGACATGCTAATGGCCAGTTCCTTGATTATTATGTCAGGATGAGAGTATAGTTCCTACTCATATTGACCTATAAATAGCCACTTTTCACTTTCCATCTGTCTTAGTACAAAATGTACCAAGAGAACAGTCAAGCTTTAAATCGAAAAAATATTAAAACCCTTTGGTCATTTTTGAGCAACATGCTAATGGTCTAATCCGAGTGTTCCTTTAAGATCAAAATTGAAATCTATTACAACATTTTTTTTTGGTCATTTTTAAGCGAGATGCTAATGGTCTAATCTGATTCAATAATTTATGCTAAGATAAGCTAAAAGTGCTCCCGCCATACTAAGGGATTAGCTGAATAGATTTAAAAAAAAAAGTAAAACTCAACTGTTTAACTTTAGGGGAGTTGCAAAATAAGCCTTTTCTAAATAAAACGGAGTGTTCCTTTAAGATCAAAATTGAAATCTATTATTAAAAATAGTTTTTTTTTTTTTTTTACTTTTTGGGTAATTTTTAAGCGAGATGCTAATGGTCTAATCCGATTCAATGCTGCATGCTAAATTAAGCTAAAAGTTCTCCCGCCAGACACAGAGACTGGCTTAATGGATTTTAAAAAATGGTAAAACTCAACTGTTTAACTTTAGAGGAGTTGCAAAATAAGCCTTTTCCAAATAAAATGGAGTGTCCTTTAAGATCAAAATTGAAATCTATTACAACATTTATTTATTTATTTTTGGTCATTTTTAAATCGAGATGCTAATGGTCTAATCTGATTCAATAATCTATGCTAAGCTAAGATAAAAGTGATCCCGCCATACTAAGGGATTAGCTGAATAGATAAAAAAAATAGTAAAACTCAACTGTTTAACTTTAGGGGAGTTGCAAAATAAGCCTTTTCCAAATAAAACATAGCGTTCCTTTAAGATCACAATTGAAATCTATTATTAAAAATAGTTTTTTTTTTTTTTTACTTTTTGGGTAATTTTTAAGCGAGATGCTAATGGTCTAATCTGATTCAATGCTGCATGCTAAATTAAGCTAAAAGTTCTCCCGCCAGACACAGAGACTGGCTTAATGGATTAAAATAAAATGGTAAAACTAAACTGTTTAACTTTAGGGGAGTTGCAAAATAAGCCTTTTCCAAATAAAACGGAGCGTTCCTTTAAGATCAAAATTGAAATCTATTATTAAATTTTTTTTTTTTAACTTTTTGGTCATTTTTAAGCGAGATGCTAATGGTCTAATCTGATTCAATAATCTATGCTAAGCTAAAAGTGCTCCCGCCATACTAAGGGATTAGCTGAATAGATTTTAAAAAATAGTAAAACTCAAATGTTTAACTTTAGGGGAGTTGCAAAATAAGCCTTTTCCAAATAAAACGGAGTGCTCCTTTAAGATCTATATTAAAATCTATTATTAAACATTTTTTTTTATTTTTTATTTTTTTTTACTTTTTGGGTAATTTTAAGCGAGATGCTAATGGTCTAATCTGATTCAATAATCTATGCTAAGCTAAAAGTGCTCTCGCCATACTAAGGGATTAGCTGAATAGATTAAAAAAATAGTAAAACGCAACTGTTTAACTTTAGGGGAGTTGCAAAATAAGCCTTTTCCAAATAAAACTGAGTGTTCCTTTAAGATCAAAATTGAAATCTATTATTAAAAATTGTTTTGTTTTTTTTACTTTTTGGGTAATTTTTAAATCGAGATGCTAATGGTCTAATCTGATTTAATAATCTATGCTAAGCTAAGCTAAAAGTGCTCTCGCCATAATAAGGGATTAGCTGAATAGATTTAAAAAAATAGTAAACTCAACTGTTTAACTTTAGGGGAGTTGCAAAATAAGCCTATTTTCCAAAAAAAAAAAAAGCAGAGAGTTCCTTTAACTGGGATGAATTGAGCAGCAGGAACACACACTTCTGGGTCATCTATATAGAGCATTTTCACACAGAACCGCTGAAGAAAAATAATTCTCCTTTCAATCCCTACCCATAACCTCGTGAGAGCTCTATTTTTGAAGCAATTTGTAATCAGTTTGCAAACCCTGAAAGGCTTCATGGCATCAGATTCGACCCTTTTGACGAGTATGCTCCGTCTTATTGCACATCATTCACTGATGCGTGCTATTCTGAAGGAAAATACATGCACTGCAGTTCAGGAGTTGGAGTGGTTTCGAATGAAGTCTCTTCTGCTCACTGAGGCTGCATTTTATGAATGAAGAGTTGAGTTATAAACTGTAGTGGTTTGAAATTCACCGCAGTAATCCTCAGTCGAGATGGAAAATATGGCAACACTTTAGTTTAAGTAACAACCATTTACTACTGGCTAATATACCTGCTAAGATATTAGCTGTTTATGGCTTAGTGGTTAGCACTGTTGCCTCACAGTCAGAAGGTTTCTGGTTCGACTCCCAGCTGGGTCAGTTGGCATTTCTGTGTGGAGTTTGCATGTTCTCCCCAGTGTTGGCGTGGGTTTCCTCCGCTTTCCCCCACAGTCCAAACACATGAGCTACAGGGGAATTGAATAAACTAAATTGTCCGTAGTGTATGAGTGTGAATGAGTGTGTATGGATGTTTCCCAGTACTTGGTTGCAGCTGGAAGGGCATACGCTGCATGTGTAAAACATATGATGGATAAGTTGGTGGTTCATTCCACTGTGGCAACACCTGATGAATAAAGGGACTAAGCTAAAGGAAAGGTACTACCTGTTTATTAGCACTTTTAAAGTATGATCTTATTTTACATCACTAATACTACCCAATACCTAACCCTGACTACTACCTATTATTTACTATTAACTATTAATAAGCAGCTAGTTTATTGAGCCAGAAGTTTTAGGTGATGGTTTGTTAATACAGTAAATTGTATTAAAGAACGTAAAGAATTGTCAGTATCATTGCTCCAGTCTTCAATGTCACGTCCTTCAGAAATCACTATGATTTAATGCTCAAGAAACACATCTGATTATTACTATTGGGAAAATTGAGAAAATAAATATAAATGGTCTGTACTGTAAGCTAACGTTAGCTGGCTAGTTCATGAATAGAAAAATGTGAATGTTTGATTAAACATCCGCAAATAGCTTTGCAATCTTAATGTATTATTAAGCTGGTTTAGATTGAAGAGTTTGAGTTCTGTCTTAAATTACTGTCTTCTGGAGAAAGTCTTATTTGTTTTACATATACATATATATATATATATATATATATATATATATATATATATATATATATATATATATATATATATATATAAATAAAAGAGGTGTGAACTTATACTGGTCTCACGGTTTGGTTACGATTATCATGCCATCTATTTGCTTCAATTCAATATCTCATTGCGTCACGGTGCATTGACGATGCTTTCCATACACAATTATATTTTACTTCACAGCACTACAATTCTTGTATTAAATTTATCATTCTTCAATACATTTTATATGTATTTGTAATACAATTTTGTCCTTTAATACAAGCAGTCATATATACGTACTGTACCTTTAACTTAACATGCGCAAAAGGAAAGACTCTTCTGAATGCATCAAACAACAAGTGCATACACATAACAACAAAAGCAACGATCCTGCTTGCTTTTTGAGCATTGTCGAGCGAGTTGTTAAACGCCTATGATTGGTTATACGCTCAACAGAACGGACTGCTATTGGCTCTAACGTGCTGGCGCTGTTTACTGATAAATGACGCGATCACAGCTGATCCATGATAGCCACGGAGGAGAAAACCCGCTATGCAGACACGCTTGTGTCTGGATCAGATCCACAAGTACACACGCAGTGAATTGTGCAGAGTTTCTGCATTTTAATTACTCACGCTCGCCTCCCTCACCATAGCATTCTACCACCACATAACGCAAATGAGATAAATGACATCAGTACGTGATAACTGGATAAGATCTATTACTAAACCGATACCGAATTGTCTGCATCGTGGTGCATCGAATAAACAATTATTCTGACACCCCTACACATATATACATACACATACACATACATACATACATACATATATATATATATATATATATATATGTATATGTGTGTGTGTGTGTGTGTGTGTATATATATATATATATATATATATATATATGTGTGTGTGTGTGTGTGTGTGTGTGTGTGTGTGTGTATATATATATATGTGTGTGTGTGTGTATATATATATATATATATATGTGTGTGTGTGTGTGTGTGTGTGTGTGTGTGTGTGTGTATATATATATATATATATATATATATATATATATATATATATATATATGTGTGTGTGTGTGTGTGTGTGTGTGTGTGTGTGTGTGTGTGTGTGTGTGTATATATATATATATATATATATATATATATATATATATATATATATATATATATATATACACAGACAGACAGACAGACAGACAGACAATTTATACTAGGACTGCAATATACTGGAAAAATATGCAATATTGTTGTTGATTGTTGCAAAAACATTATTTCTTATGATATAATATTTCCAAACAGCATTTTTATTAAATATGTTTTAGTTTTTTTATTAATAAACTTTTTATTAGAATATGCAAGAGATACACAAATTGGGATCACAAAACAAAACAACAAAGAACAGATAAAAAAAACTGCCAACCAACCATTAGCTTTGTTTTTAATAGCATTTATGTTTAATTATTTTACTGCAAATAGGTAACATATATTTTCGGATATTTTTAAGACCCGTCTAAAATTACCAATGCATGAAATGTAATTTAAATCACACATCTGCATTATGTATATGTTGCATATTATTATTGCAATAACTATAATTTTGTGTTTCGAATAACAATAAGCTTATGTTTCATAAACTCATAAAAGTATAATACTCCTATAGTATTACAAATATAATATAGTAATTATTATTTTAATTGTCTATTACTGAATTGTAATTCTTTTATATTATTCTCTAATTTCTGTTAAAGAGAAAAAATATTTTCTCAAAACATTTCTAAGCATAATAGTTTTAATAACTAATTTCTTTTATCTTTGCCGTGATGACAGCACATAATATTTCACTAGATATTTAGCTGATAATTAACTTATTTAACTAGATAATTCTAGTATTCAGCTTAAAGTGACATTTAACGGCTTAACTAGGTACATTAGACAAGTTAGGGTAATTAGGCAAGTCGTTGTATAACAGTGGTTTGTTCTGTAGACAATCCAAAACAAATATTGCTTAAGGGGGCTAATAAAATTGACCTTAAAATGGCTTTAAATAAATAAAAACTGCTTTTATTCCAGCCGAAATATAACAAATAAGACTTTCTCCAGAAGAAAAAATATTATAGCAAATACTGTGAAAAATTCCCTTGCCTAATCACTTGAGAAATATTTGAAATAGAATAAATATTGCACAAAAAGTCTAATAATTTTGCCCTCAACTGTATATAATATTTATATCTACATATGTAAAGCAATATAATAATGTGAGCATGACATATAAACCACCTCCAGCTCACTGGAGAGTGAATGCAGTGATGAACGCAGTACTTTACTCATCCTGTGCTACTAATGTCCTTTAAAAACAAACATGCATCCCTGTTGAATTGTTTCATGTTCTGCTGTCATCCTATCTGCAGCATCCTGAAGCTCTGAGGAAACATCTTCATAATGAGGCCTTAACAAAGCTGGAGACATAATGCTGTCCCGGACTCTTGACATCAGTTCATTAGTGCCCACGTATAATGAGCTGAATGGATAACGGTTAAAAGCAGGAGTCCGCAATGCATGATTCCCATCACAACACTGAGTCCTGCTCCAAAGCCGCTGGACGGCTGCAGTTCAGGACGCCTCAATGAGCCTTATTACAGCCTGTTAGAGCTGAATGTCATGTTTGTACAGCTCTTGTAGAGGAAATGAGATCCTCTGAGAGAGACAGAGAGAGAAAGTATTTGAGAGTATAGAGTTGAAGTCAAAATTATTCACCCTCCTGTGAATTTTCAATTTCAAGTTATGTTTATCAGTGCAAGGAATTTTTCACAGTATTTGCTATAATGTTTTTTCTTCTGGAGAAAGTCTTATTTCGTTTTATTTTGGCTAGAATAAAAGCAGTTTTAATTTTTTTAAACAATTTTTAAGGTGAATATTATTAGCCCCCTTAAGCAAAATAATGAAATAGCTGCAGATATTAATTAGTTTGATACAAGGACACTTATCAGAGCTGTAAATCATTACTTTGCTACAGCAATCCACATGTAAACCATTTTTAGATGATTTTCAGAAGCAAAATTCAGATCAAATGCCTCTAAACTGCCCATACTACTTTAATTGTGAAGTAGATATCAAATTGTAGTGTCAAAAGTATGAAAAAATATGGTTTATATTCCTCAAAACATACATCGAAATAGACACCCTTATACATACCTGTCAACATGCCTACCATAACAAGAATACCCCCCCCATTCCCCCCACCCCCCCAAAAAAATCCCCAAATTATTAAATCTTTTCTGAACTTGAATTCTGGAGGTGTTTCATTGTAAATAAACGGTCAGTAATACGTTTTATAATTATTATTATTATTATTATTAATTTAATTTACAAAAGAATACATAAAAAGTATATATTCGCAGCAAATAAATTAGCAAACAGTTCAGCTTATTAAAATTATTAGCTGAAATAGCATCAAGTTATCAAATCTCATTGTGTAGTTTCATGAACTAATTTCGAAAGGAGCACGTGATATGATTGAGCAACGTCTGGCCGCTCATCTGTAATCAGTGATAATCCAATCAGAGTGATCCTAGTTTACTATAAATGGATCATTTTCTCCCTACTGCTCTATCTTGGTTTGGAAGAATCCCCCCTTCCACCCCATCTCCTCCTTTTCCTCCCTTTTCTAAAGGGGGAGCTCTCGAGACCTACCTGATCTCGGATCTCCTGATATGCTTATCGACCGGGCGGGAGCCCTGGGCTCAAATATCTCCGAGCTTAGGTTTCTCTCCCAGGACAGCATGCCAAACCTGCTTTAAGCATATCTAAGTGGGAACTCTTGAAAATCTTTTCTTCAATGTATAACTTACACATTCTGATTAAAGAGCAATGAATGAATCTCATTTATTCGGATTTTTCATTTGATTATGTAAATAACAGTGGTGTCACTTTAAAAATGCAAAGATCTAGCGATATAATGAAAGCATTAGATTGCTTTCCTAACTTTTTATGCTCATGTAAGACAAAATTAGTTGTGTTTGGGAAAAAAAAACAAACAAAAAAAAAACCAATATCGACATCTTTAGATGTTATTATTATACCGTATTTTCCGCACTATAAAGCGCACCGGATTATAAGACGCAGTCTCAATTACGGGGTCTATTTCTGTACTTAACCCATACATAAGGCGCACCGTATTATAAGGCGCACGCTAAAATACACTGTCTGCAAAAAAAAAAGGTAATGGAAGCAAAACAGTTAACATAGTTTAGTTGAACTTTATTGTACTATTTAACAATACACTCACATTATTTTTTTAATCAGTCTTCTCCCACAAATCCATCAAAGTCCTCATCTTCTGTGTCTGAACTGAACAGCTGGGCAGTTTCGTCATCAAACACGCCGGGTTCTCTCTCATCATTGTCTGAGTCAGTCTCATTGGCGGGTGGCTGTTCAGCAATGATGCCGGCTTTTGCGAAAGCTCGGACAACAGTTAAAGCAGACACCTTAGCCCAGGCATCCACAATCCATTCACATATGGTGGCGTAACTCGCCCGGCGCTGCCTACCAGTCTTAGTAAAAGTGTGTTCGCCGTCTGTCAACCATTGCTCCCACGCATAATTTGGAATTGTTTAGCAGCTGCTCTATTCCCATTTACAACCGCGTAACTGATAGCTTGTAGTTTGAATTGTGCCTCGTAAGCATGTCTCTTCATTGGTGCCATTTTCGGGGATCATTAGACAAACATATGTAGTTTTGATTGGTTTATTGCTGCTGCGTACGGAGTGTACGTTTTACGTCTCTGTGTCGGCGGGAAATGCTCCGACAGCCAATCAAGCGGAGCGCTTTCCGAAATCACACAACAACATTTTTACAGATTTTTGAACTCTGTGCACACAAAGAGCACCGGATTATTAGGCGCACGGCCGTTTAATAACAAAATTTAAGGCTTTTAGGTGCGCCTTATAGTGCGGAAAATACGGTAATTATTATTATTGTGCGCAGTGTTTCCTCTAGGATTTTTTCCAGCTGTGGCAGCAGGCCTTTTTTTACACAGATCTACCAACTACCTGTGGCGCTATTTCAATGACAAATGTCGTGAGAGCAGTATTACAAGATCACATTCGCATTCATGTAATAGCCTACGAACATGCGGATCTCTTCCTCTGCTCGTGCACAAAACTTCTTGCACGCCTCCTTAAATATGCGCTGCTCAAGCGCAGATCTTCTTGTGCGGGCTTAAATAAACGCTGCTGAAGTGCGATTTAGTGCATTTATATAACATGTCTCCAACATTTATTAGATTTGCAAGGAATATTGGAGAATGTCTCCAATAGACCAACAGAGTGGTATTAATGCGTCCTGAAGTAAAGTGAAACAGCTATACGTCGTGTTTGCTGGCCTCACGCATCACGCACCTGTCAGTCAGTCAGTCAGTCAGTTATCACGTAACCTTAAAGGGTTAAACAAATGACGCACAGCACTACTACGATTACAGAAAAGTTCACTCTGTTATAATTCACATACCTTTTAATACGTTTTGGTGCGATTATCACCCGCTATTAAAAAAAAAAAAAAACACGACTGAGTGTGCTGAATGAGAAGCTGTAATGTAGCCGTGGCGGGATCAATTTTGGCATGGCACCCTCGCCATGGAAGACTGAATGTAGCGGAAACCATGATGTGCATATGTCTTTTCAAACACGCATCTAAAACCCAGACATTTCGGTCTGCTTCAAATCGTGCATACAGAATCTGTTTGGGAAACAGCGTCTATTTATCACTATGGAACGCGCACCGCTATAGACCTTTTTCTTAGAACACAAATTGACCCATTTTGCTTGGCGTGTACGAGCAAGGAGAATGCTAAGAACTTCCGGTCGGCAGCTGATGAGTGTAAACAGTCACATTCGGACAGCTGTAATGATAGGGAAGAGAATCCCGACGTTTTTATATTTATTTCAAATGCTGCGTCTGAAACCACCTACCACTCAGTGGCCACAGCCATATCACCCTGCAGCCCAAGACCAGTTACTCAATGAAGCTAAGCAGGGCTGAGCCTGGTCAGTACCTGGATGGGAGACCACATGGGAAAAACTATGTTGCTGTTGGAAGTGGTGTTAGTGAGGCCAGCAGGGGGCGCTCAACCTGTGGTCTGTTTGAGTCCTAATGCCCCGGTAAAAGTGAAGGGGACACTACACTGTCAGTGGGTGCAGTCTTTCGGATGAGACGTTAAACCGAGGTGCTGCCTCTCTGCGGTCACTAAAAATCCCATGGCACTTCTCATAAAGAGTAGGGGTGTAACCCCAGTGTCCTGGCCAAAAGTCCCTCAATCGGCCCTTACCCATCATGGCCTCCTAATCATCTCCATCCACCAATAGCTGGTGTGTGGTGAGCACACTGGCGCCGTTGTCCTGTGGCTGCCGTCGCATCATCCAAGTGGATGCTGCACACAGGTGGTGGAGTGGAGAGACCCTCCTCACGATTATAAAGCGCTTTGGGTGTATGGCCATACACAATAAATGCACTATATAAATACACGTTACATTACATACTGCATTTGAATTTAAACGTACCACTCAGCCGTTAGAAAAGTACGTTCTATACAGTATGAATGTGAGAAGTATGAATGGAATTCAAACGTACTACATTCGCCATTTTGTCATGGTCACATGACCAACCTGGTTCAGTTGCGTCGCTTCACTATCATCCACAAATTCTCTCACGGGGCATTTTAGGGTAGTGCAGCATGCATGGGATGCGCACTTCAGATTCTTGCCGAAGGTAGTAAGTCATCCAGATACTTCTCGCATACTGATTTTTGAATTTTATGAATTCGGACATACTACTCGGCTCGCATACTGATTTTAGCGTACTATATAGTATGGAGGTATGCAGTTTTGGACGCAGCCAATAAGTTTTCATGCCTAAATAAAACGAAAGCACAGAACAGACTTACATTTAAGAGCAAGGGGCGGCCCCTGGTGGCTCGGCGGTATAGGTTGCGTATAGGGAGAATCGACTCTTTAATGTTTATTGACACCCGTCAGAGAAAGACTGAACATACAGGAGAAATATGGGAAAATATCATTACGGAATGATAGCAGGATAGAACTGTAAAATACGGGACAATCCTGGGAAAAACAGTAGGGTTGACATGTATGCTTGTATAGCCAGCAATAGAAACTGGAGGTCATCTTGTTATCATGGTTGGTACTGCAGCTAAACAAATTTTACTAAACGACATGACAAGCACAAAACATTATGCAATTCTGTCTGTGCCTCACACAGGTGAGTGGGCTTGACAAACCACCTGTAGAAAACACATTGTTTTATCTCTGACACTTCCACCAGTTTTTTTACTGTAACTGTAACAGTTGCTGCAGATTTGTCGGCTGCACATCCATGATGCGAATCTCCCGTTTCACCACATCCCAAAGGTGCTCTGTTGGATTGAGATCTGGTGACTGTGGAAGCCATTTGAATACAGTGAGCTCACTGTCATGTTCAAGAAACTGGTCTGAGATGATTCGCACTTTATGACATGGCACATTATCCTGCTGGAAGTGGGACTGGTGTACCTAATAAAGTGGCCGGTGATTGTATGCCATAAATTGGTTAATTTTTACTTTTAATGTTCAATCACACATTAAAAATACTGTTATTTTGAACTATTATTACAATATATAATAAAAAAAAATATTACATTGCACACATACGCACGCGCGCGCACACAAACTTTAGTGTCAGTAATATTTGGTCCTAATGACCTCCAGTGTCTTCTTTCATCAGTTTGGCTCATATGTCAGTGTGAGAACAGAGGAGCAGCGGTAAAGGTGAAGTTCATTTATCTTGTGTTAGAAGACCATATCAAACGCTGCAGTCAGAAGGACTCGATCAGAAGAGTCATCTGAAGCCGCAGGCTGATCTTTCACACACAGTTCAGACTCTACATTCGTCTGTCAGGAGTCATTCGCTCAATAATCTCCAATAACAGCCCTCAAAGTGCACCATTCAATGTCTATATTATTTTGTCTATCCATCCAATCTATTAATCATTACATTCATCATTGCAATCCACCCATTTATCCTCCATTTTATCCATCCATCCATTAATCATTCATCATTGTAATACACCCTATAATCCTCCATCCATCCATCAATCACTTCATCCATCTATTCATCATTGTAATCCACCCATTTATCCTCCATTTTATCCATCCATCCATTACTTTATCCATCTATTAATCATTCCATTCATCATTGTAATCCATCCAATTATCCTCCATTCATCCATCCATCCATCCATCCATCCATTCATCCATCCATCCATCCACTTTATCCATCTATTAATAATTACATTCTTCATTGTATTCCAACTGTCTATCCTCAATTTTATCCATTCATCCATCATTTTACCTATCACTTTATCCATCCATTCATCTTTTGATCCAAATGAAATGTTATACATCAACCCATCACAATCCATACATTCATTCCTCCATCCATCATTTTATCCATCCATCATTTTGTTCATCATCGTTTATTTACCTTTCGTCCAAAGATTTATCCACACATCCATCCATCAAGCTATAATTTTATCCATCCATCCATCCCAATCCATTTCCATCCATACATCCATCCATCCCAATCCATATCCATCCATCTATTCATATCAATCCATCCATCCCGATCCATATCCATCCGTACATGCCAATCCATATCCATCCATCCATTCATCCCAATCTATCGCAATCCCTATCCATCTCAACCCAAATCCATCCATCTCAATCCATATCCATCCACCCATCCATCCATCCTTTCATGCAAATTAAATGTTATTTACTTATCCATCACTATCCATACAGTAATTCATCTATCCATCTGTCCATCACCATTTTATCCATCCATCCATCCATATCCATTTATCTCAATCTATATCCATCCATCCCAACCATATCCATTCGTCCCAATGCATCCATTTATCCATCCATCCACCCCAACCCATATCCATCTATCCATCCCAATTCATCCACCCATATCCATCCATCTTAATTCACATCTATCCATCCCAATCCACATCCATCTATCCATCAATTCATCCTAATCCCAATCTCATTCCCAACCCTTATTTATCCATCAATCCATCCGTCCCAATCAATATCCATCCATCCTAATCCAATCTACACATCATTCACTTAAAGGGCTAAAATAAGTTGTAAAATAAGTCTTTTGCATCTTCAGAATGTGTCTGTGAAGTTTCAAAATACCCATCAGATCATTGACTATACCTTGTTGAAAATGCCTTTAAATGAAAATGAGCTGGTTCTCCACACCCAGTCTTCAGTCGGATATCAGGATAAAGAGCAAAATGACAGACAGAACTCAAGACATGATAAACCAGAGACCCACAGTCACTAATACCACAGTAAGATGAATGAGCCACACACAAATGCTGTTACAACATTCACGCGTGCACACAAACGCATGCTAAATATGTTTTTAAAACGTTTTTGCTCATCTACTCATTGCAGATGTGATTACCAAATGAGTAAATATGCTGCTTCTAGATAAGTTACTGTAGAAAATAAACACGATTTAACGTCCACAAACTGCGACTCCTATCGTGTGATTGAAGCGTCCTCGTTTATAGTTGTGTTCGCTATGCAGCTGATCTGATTCCAGCAGTTATGATTTGTGTAGCTCAACAAGTAGAGCTTAAAATGCAATAAAAAAAGAGAAGCACTTACTGATTCTTGAAGTGCAGTTTGATCACAGAGAGTTGAACTGATCTTTTAATCTGAGTTTCTTAGCAAATCCTGTCTTGTGGATGATATTAAACCATAGACTGTAAAATATATGGACGTAGCATCCGTGACGTCACCCATAGGTTTCTGAAGAGCGCAAAAGAAGCTACAAGTAGGCGCGGCCAACTGTCGCCATTTTGTTTGCGCGTCATCGCACCCACGGCAGGATACCAAACAAGGGCAAAGAGGCGGAGAGTGAGCGGAGCTCCAGACACCTGCTGGCACTTTGCTTAGACCTGGCAGACAGACTTTACTTTGGGAGAAACGCTTGATACTTTATTACCTGCGACTCGTTTGTGTTCTGTACACATGTGCTTGGCTGTACACTATATCAATTAAATGTTTAGACTTTCAAAAACACTGTAGTAATACATTGAGCCACTAAGCATTGTTCTTATGACGTTTTTCAACAGGAGGAAAACCCGAAATACTTTCAAACACTTCAAATATAGTCTGTGTTAGTAAATGCAGGACTATTGATGAAATCCAGCATAACACTGTATGATAACGCTTCAGATGACTGTTTTAGAGCCTACAGCTAATCAATCTGTCACATTCTGGAGTGCTTTACAGCTCTAAAGAACATTATAAATGATAAATGATCTTAAATAAAACACACACATTTATAGAGATGGTGTATAAGTATATAACATTACTCACATGGGAAACGGAGGCCACGTGAATGGTTTGTGAGCACAATTAAATGCACACAGCATCCCATATCATCTGATAATTGTAAGAAATAAGTCCAAAAGGCAGCTGACTGTGTAAAGCCACACAAAACAACACAAAAATACGATGAATATGCCGAGATCAGTGGCTAATCTGCCGGATTCAGCTGAGGTGAAGTGACGGCAACCAGCGAGACCTAGCTGTCACTCAAATGGCCACGCCCTTAATTATGCAAACTTAATATAACCTAATATAAAGGAAACGGATGAGTTATAAAAAAATTCACCCCCCTCACAGTTGGAGGGTAATAATTGCTATATGAACCAAAATCGTTCTTTGTACCAGGCTGTAAACACCTTTTTTTCTGCTGTAAAGTTGGCCATTCTAACAGTGGGCTCAATTGCAACTTGCTCTATTATGGAGCCAGGACTAGCGGAATTTTGATGAATTGCAGTTTTAGTTACTTCTGTATTGGCTTCCCGAGGGAGAGCGGGAGGTTGCCGCTTGTATTAAACGTGTTAATACTGAGACATGGTAATACATGCCTGTCAATCATCAAAATCGCTGAGATTTGCATCCTGTTTTAACGTCAGAAAATAAAAAAAAAAAATTGACTTTCTCTGTTTATATCACTCCAATATGAAATAATCCTCCCCACATTTCTGTTCAAACAGTTTCCAAAAGTTCCATTTGCATGATAGGTGCCCTTTAATAGAGGTTTCCAGTGCTGTATTCTGTTTGCTCCCTGATATGAAATCCAGGAGCTGAACAGTCAACCCTGAATGCTGCACAACCCCATAGTTGCACCGCACGGCTCTACAAGTAGTTTTATTTTTTGGCTGTAAAATGCCTCCGACTCATGCTGGGAGCAGAGATGAGCAAACCCGCAGCGCTGTGCTCAATAGCAGGTGTCAGCACTCGACGGTAATTACATCAGCGTCAGTCACTCTCAGCAATCGCGCACACACAACGCAGACCCGTCCAAATGTCACTCATGTGTGATGAAAATACAAGCACAAACACCGGCGCTGATCTGAAGCTCTGCTGTCAAATCACGCAGTGAATCAATATGTGTGCAGATTCACATGTGTTTTCAGAGAGCTGATCTAAGGTCTGCATGGAGAACACAGCTTTACCTACAGTACATGCACAGATGGAAACACAAGATTTTTCAGCCATTTGAGAATATTCAATTTTAAAAGAAAATTTAAGCTGCAAGCAGCAATGAAATGAACCTTGCACCCGGGCTTATCGCCGCCCAGTGGCCTTAGGGTGACAGAGAACAGTGGACAATAATAATTTCAGCTTATAAATATTTAAAAAACTGGGGAAAAAGTTAGATTTAAGCCAAACTTCCTTCTGTCAGCAGGTGGCACTATGACTGTCACTCAATATTGGCATGTACATCCTTTCAGGAGAGGAATTTCACCGAATATGTGAAGTTTCAGGCAGATCAAACATTGTGTGGCTGAGTGATAAGTATGGCCAGACAGAATCTGTGGACATTTTTTGCCGTTTCTGCACAGAATTTTGTTAAAAATCTGCGGATTTACGCTGAATAATTTTAGGAGTATCATAACTGAAACCTTAATGTATAAAATAAAAAATACATTTTTAACTTGTATTTAATGTGTACAATGCAAATCCAATTAGATCCACTTTATTTGGTAAACAAAGTCTCTCATACACCCAGAAAAAAAGGTACACGAGCTGTCACTGAGGTGGTACCTTTTCAAAAGGTATACATTTGTACCTTAAAGGTCCATATTAATACCTCAAGGGTACATATTAGTACCTAAAAAGTACAAAAGTGTTCCTCTTAAAATGTTTAGATACTAATATATGCCTTTAAGGTACCAATATGGACCCATTAAGTACAAATGTGTACCTTTTGAAAAGGTACCACCCCAGTGACCGCTTGTGTACCTTTATTTCTGAGAGTGTATAATATCTCTACTAAAAGACAGAAAATATTAATTTACAAACTGTATTGTAAATAAATCATTTGAATATTTTCATATTAGTTAATAATATTACTAAAAATTATTTAAAAACTGAATAAATATAAAATGTACACACATTTACACAAGTAAACAAACAGAATCAATGATGGGCTAAAAATCTGCGGTAATTTGCGGAATTCTGCATGCGCAAATTCCGTGTGGGCCTAGTTATAAGTAGTTCTTCCTCCATGGTGAAGCACTGAACTTTGTCAATCCACCACGGACACATCTTCACAATATATCATTACCAAGGTCTTTGGATCAAACCAATAGAACATGGATTTGATCTGAAATCTATACTAGTACAATTGATTGAAGTCCATGATAGTTAATACTACAGTATGTTATTGCATTCATTAACAAAGTTGTAAATACTACTATACACAGTATAATAGACTTTACTATAGTAATATTATTAAAAACGTAATATTATTTAATATAAATTACAATTACAACTTGTTACTTCCTTCATCTGGGTTAAATTCTAGTGCATCTTTTTAATCATACCTTTAGAACCCTATAACATCACCAAAGCAGTCTCATATCAGTCACTTCACCTCTTCAAGGAGATTGTCAGCCCGATCTGGTGCATTAATCAACTGCCGTGGGTTCTGGAACTAAACAATAATGATGATCCAGATGCTGGGCATCCACTGGCACAGGATCCTCATCAATTTAAGTGTAAATCTCCCTTACATGTCATTTCCCGTTGCCAGCAGATGACGTTATGACTGTAACTGGATATTGGCATGTAAACGTGTTCAGGTCAGGACTCTTATCAAACTTGTGGATTTTGAGGCAGATCAGACAACGCATGCCTGAGTTATAACAACTTCCTGTTTTGTGGCGAAACAAAGTTTGTGAGGGCGCCACGGACACACCCTTTGGCGAAAACTCTAGATCTCCGCAATTTATCATCGCCAAGGTCTTTAGATGACAATACACAATTTTGGTGTTGATCTCATAAAATCCCTATGAAGAGTTGCCTGGAAATAATAAAAACGACACTTTTTCGGCAGAGAAAGGTAAAAATATCCGACTTCTTGTTGGGTTTGAGATTTCGCTCCAAGATTTCGCTCCATTTCGCTTTTTTGTAGGCATTGCCATGATTGAGGTGTGTGGCAATTTTCGTACGTGTGCGTGAAACATAGCTCATGGGGCACTTTGTTGAATGTGCATAGGTGACGCTGTAGAGTCATTTTGCCACACCCACTCATGAAACCTATATCAAACATAAATTTTCACCACTTCTGATGTGTGTGTGCAAAGTTTTGTGAGTTTTCGAGCATCTTTAGACCCTCAAAAATGTGATTTTGTGGATCAGAATAATATTAAGAAATGAAGCAATTCTAACAGGGCCTACACACCACCAGTGCTCGGTCCCTAAATACTTAATGTATTGTATGTACTTGGTGCTCAGCAAATATACATTTACATAGTCATTTAACAGACGCTTTTATCCAAAGCAACTTGAGGAGGCATTCAGAGATTCAACAGGAAGAGGCAATACACACAACAAGTGCTATTTATACAAAGGGACAATTTGTGCTCAGAGAACTTCGTGCTAGAGTGTGGGTCTCAAGCTCAATTCCTGGAGGGCCGCAGCTCTGCACAGATAGGCTCCAACCCTAATCAAACACAGCTGATCCAACTAATCAAGGTGTTCAAGACCACTAGAGACTATTAAGCAGGTGTGATTTGGAGGTGGTTGGAGCTAAAATCTGCAGAGCTGTGGCACTCCAGGAATTAAGTTTGAGACCACTGGGCTAGAGTAAGGATATATAAAAGGCGGCAGAAAAAAACCTCCAAAATTCATTCATTCATTCATTTATTTTACAAGTACAACGCCGAACTGGGAAACACTGACTACGTTTACATAGACATCAGCCATCAAATTATTTGCCTTAATCTAATTAAGACAATATTAGGATTAAGGTGTTTACATGAGATGCTTTTTGAATGTTCCTTTCATGATCCAGTTTTACATGTTATAGCATATAATTCGATTAACGTCATTGCGTCACCGCGCTACCCGCATTTCCTCCAGAGTTTAATGTAATTTCAGGTGTTGCATTTTTAGTTTGTTGACTTTAACTCCAGTTCGGCACTTCACTTTCATTGAGGAACATTTCATGCATGCCCCCCAGACAAACGAGATATTGGATGCAACTATGAACTGCTGGAAGAGTGTTGTTTTAATGGCGGTTCATACCGCACGCTGAATGGAAGAAAAAACCTCCGCATTTTGCGATGCAGGTGTCTGTGGTCCTAACCAACTCGGTAGGTGCGGATAATAGTGTCAGACAGCCATGTGTGTATAGACTATCCTGTCGCAAAACTCGGCGAAAAGTCCTACATGACGGTAATAGTTTGATTAAGGTGTTTGCATGCCTGTACTGCACTTCAATAATGCAACTAAAATCGGCATACTTAAATCGACACGTCTTAATTCGATTTCTCTTTAGTTTATGACCTTACTCTGATTAAATCCATTTTTTTTAAATCATTGCTGTTTACATGGTCGACCTTAATTAGAGTATTGTCTTAATCATATTAAAATCGAATTGTTGGTGTCCATGTAAACGTACTCACTGATACATGCTCACGTTCACAAACACACTCATTCACTACGGCCAATTGAGTTCATCCAGTTCACCTGTAGCGCATGTGTTTGGACTGTGGGGGATTCCAGAGCACCTGGAGGAAACCCACACCAACATGGAGAGAACATGCAAACTCCACACAGAAATGCCAACTGGACCAGCTGGGACTTGAACCAGTGACTTTCTTGCTGTGAGGCCACATTGCTAACCACTGAACCACCATGCCGCACCATCACATTTGGACACTTGACAGCTTGAACAGATTTTTAAGGCATCTCTAAAAACCCAAATGATCACATAAACTAAAGCCTCGCTGGGTCACCGTGTTCCTCTGGGTTGATGAAAAGAGGTCAAGAGGGATTTCTCTGGCACTTAAAAAGAAAAAAAGGGTCTAGGAAAGGAGCGTGTAACGTCTGACAGCATCACATTCATTAAGCTGAGCTTCACACTAACATTATTATCGTTAATCTGCTGCTCATGACACCAGATTCAGGAATGAATGCTTGAATACGACACTATTATTCGCCCTCCTGTGATTTTTTTTCTAAATATTTCCCAAATTATGTTTAACAGAGCAAAGAATTTTTCACAGTATTTCCTATAATATTTTTTTCTTCTGGAGAAAGTCTTATTTGTTTTATTTAGGCTAGAATAAAGGCAGATTATAGAATAAAAGCATGATATATCGGCGACCATATCATTATCGGCAGATAAATGATATTTTTAAAGTTATCGTTATTGGTCCGATGTCAAAATTAGGCCGATATCTTTACTGTGAAAAAATATTAGAGGAAATACTGTTAAAAAAATCCCTTGCTCTGTTAAACTCATTTGGGAAATATTTATTAAAAAATAATTCACAGGAGGGCTAATAACTTTGACTTCAACTGTAATCGTTTTGAATAATCGTGATTACAATTACGACTAAAATAATCATGATTATGATTTTTCCCATAATCGAGCAGCCCTAGGACAAGTCTGACTCCACTTCGCAGGCACGCACATTACACCACGCCTGCAGTTAAAGTTTCAAACTCACAGCGGTTTATCATAAACCATTTATCAATCATTTTTCCCACAACTGACTGCAAGAACGAAGATAGAGGCATTGTCTGATTGACAAGCAGCACCTATATGTGTTCAAAAGAATCGAAATTTATGTCGTACTGTATTTAGCTTTTCGCTTATACGGTGGCTCTGAACTCCCAAACCACCTCTCAAAAGGCTTTTTTGGACATTACATTGAACATTTGAGCTGGTTTCAGTTTTCATTTTCATTTTCATTTTAAATATATTTATTTTACTTGTTTGGCAATTAAATGCCATTTTTGTTATTTAACGTATTTTTATGCAACAGTCAAGTTCGAGTTGCTTATTAATTTGCTATTTTTTGGCATGCTGCTTTATGTGAAATCGTAGGATATTCAGTTCTTAAGATTAGTTCAAACTTTTATAAAGTTTTAAAACTAAAATTTTTACTGTATAAAAATATATCATTTAGAAATATTTATATTTATCTAAATATATCGGTTATCGGCCTCCAACTCTTAAGAATTAGCAGTTGTCAATATCTGTCAGGATCACCAGCGATCTACAACCAGAGATCGCTGGTAAATACACTCACATTCACATGAACTACAAATCCACCATGTTATGGACTACAACACCCAGTCATGCAACACACACAACCGGTTCCAGATCCTGACTGATTACACTCTCACAGCTGAAGCTGCTCAAGGACTGATTCATGGACTATAAGTACTGCTCAAACACACACACACAGTTGCGAAGTCTTGTTTTCTGTATTAGTGACATAACAATGCGTTTTCCTTGCCTTCTGTGTTTTGAACCTTTGCTTTGTTTGATCCTTCCTGTATGCTGCCTGCCTTTTGACCACTTGCCTGCTATTACGACTCTGGATTGCCCATATACATCTGGTTGTTCCTGTTTTGACCACTGCTTGCCTGACCATTCTAATAAACCTGCATCTGGATCCACACCCTTGTTGTCAGTGTCACATCCTGGTTACAATATCGGTGTATCCCTAGTTAACATTATTAGCCTCCTTGAGCAATATTTGTTTTGGATTGTCTACAGAATAAAACACTGTAATACAATGACATGTGTAAGTAACCTAATTAACCTAGTTAAGCCTTTAAATGTCACTTTAAGCTGAATCCTAGTATCTTAAAAATATCTACACTCTCAGAAATTAAGGTACAAAAGCTGACACTGTGGTGGTACCTTTTTAAATGGTGCACTTGTGTACTAAAAAGGTCCACAATACCTTACCTTAAAGGTACCCCAAGGTACACTCTTGTCCTTTATATGTACCAATATATACCTTGAAGGTACAAGTGGGGACCTTTAAAGTACCAAAGTGTATCTTTTGAAAAGGTACCACCTCAGTGTCAGCTTTTGTACCTTTATTTCTGAGAGTGTAGTAAAATATTATGTACATTAATTAACAGCATGAATTGTGAATTAAGTGTTGCCAAGAAAATGTGTGAATCTTTATTAAAAAAATCCAATCTAAATCAAAAATAAATAAAAGTAATTAAACAAATAAATTGAAAAAATAATAATAAAAAATAAATAAATAAAAATGAATAAATCATAATAAAAAATTTATAAATCGCTAGAGCTTTATTTACCACTGCATATTAATCCCATATTAACCATTAACTAATGTCCTTTGGGAAAAATAAAAGCCAGCAAAGGGTCATGCTCCACTAAAAGCTGATTTTTTTGGATTCAGACACA
>NC_079454.1:51308340-51323340 GCF_903798145.1 Danio aesculapii | reverse complement strand
CTGGAATTAGCCAAAAGGCATCTGAAGGACTCTCTGACCATAAGAAACTAAACTCTCTGGTCTGATGAGACTCAAATTGAACTCTTGGAAGTGAATGCCAGGCGTTACGTTTGGAGAAAACCAGGCAGCGCTCATCACCAGGCTAATACCATCCCTACAGTGAAGCATGGTGGTGGCAGCATCATGCAGTGGGGATGTTTTTCAGCAGCAGGAACTGGAAGACAAGTCGGGATAGAGGGAAAGATGAATGCAGCGATGTACAGAGACATCCTGAATGAAAACCTGCTTCAGAGTGCTCTTGACCTCAGACCGGGGCGACGGTTCATCTTCCAGCAGGACAATGACCCAAAGCACACGGCCAAAATGTCAATGGATTGGCTCACTCGGTTAATGTCCTTGAGTGGCCCAGCCAGAGCCCAGACCTAAATCCTATTGAACATCTCTGGTGAGATCTGAAAATGGCTGTACACCGTCGCTTCCCATCCAACCTGATAGAGCTTGAGAGGTACTGCAAAGAGGAATGGGCAAAAATTCCAAAAGACAGGTGTGCCAAGCTTGTGGCACCATATTCAAAAAGACTTAAGGCTGTAATCGCTGCCAAAGATGCATCAGCATAGTATTGAGCAAAGGCTGATAATACTGATGTACATGTGATTCTTCAGTTTTTTTTTTATTTTTTAATAAATTTGCAACAATTTCAAAAACTGTTTTTTTCACATCGTCATTATGGGTGATTGTGTGTAGAATGTTGTGGAAATAAATGAATTTAATCCATTTTGGGATAAGGCTGTAACAAAAAAAGAAGAAAAAGTCAAGCGCTATGAATACTTTCCAGATGCACTGTATATTATTTGAGTTGAACTATAGAAAGTGTATTATGCTAAAAAAAAAAAAGGCACAGTATCGGGATCAGATCTGTATTGGTCAATACTCCGAATTTTGGTATCAGAATCTAAATTAAAACAATGGTATCGGTGCATCCCTAGTATTTTCAGCTGAAACTTCACACACACACTCTAGGAACATCAGAGACTTATTTTACAACTTGTAGAAAGAGCCCCTTTAAGTCTCACATCAAGACTCAGACTCCTGATATATTCCCCCAGATGAAAACACACACACACACATTCTCGCCCTCAAAGCTTTGACCTGAAGGAGTTTCCCTGCACAAGCATCTGCCGTTTATATTCTTCATCTCATTTACTCCTCCAAACTAAATGATTCCAGACGTCTCTGAAGACAAACGTCCTCAGCAGCGGGGCATGAGCACTGGCTAACATGCAGATGCAAACATCCATGGCGAAAAAGCAGAACCGGCAGCCAATGAAAGCAACAGCAGGTTATCCAGAGCACAAAACACTGAGAATAAAAGACAATCAATCTGAGACTCCAACCTGCAGCACAAAACACACATCCAGAAGCTTCCATTACAGTGAAGCATCGCCACCGCCGCTTAATGGAGTCATTACACTCAAATGATGACAGACAGGTGTGTGTGTGTGTGTGTGACTGGGCAAGCACACACGTGCACACACACACACACAGACACACACACTCAATCATTCATATACAAACACACACACACACTCAAAAGTACACACACACAAGGATGAATACAAACGCACACACACAAGCATGCGCGCAAACACACACAAGCTCATAAACACATGCACACTCACACACGAAAACAAGCACACATACATAAACTCAAACACATATACACGTATGTACACTCAAAAGAGCATACACACATTCTTACAAGCGCACAAACACACAGACGTGCACACACCCTCACTCACATTCAGTTTATTCCCTACCACACATACACTCTCAGATACATGCACATACACACAAACACATGGAAGCATGTACACACATGAACACTCACACAAGCATGCACGCATACACACAAACACATACACACATATACTCACACGCACTTGCAATCACAAGTACACAAACACTCACATATTTTCCTGTTAGTGATGCATTTTTTAAGACTGCCCAAAACAAATGCTCACATCTCAAATTACTGATAAAATAGCGTTTTGCAAGTTCGTTAAATCGTAAAAAATATCGTTATCGCAACACTCAACAACATAGCATATTTTACAAGTATCATGCAGTCCTACTACTGATGCAGAATTTTAAGACTGCCCAAAACAGACACTAACATTTCACTACAACTTGCTGATCAAATATCGTTTTTCGGGTAAGTAATATCGTACCAAATATCGTTATCGCAACAATATCACGTTGCATATTCTCCCAGTATAGTGCAGCTCTATTACTAATGCAGAGTTTTAAGACGGCCCAAAACAAACACTCGCGTTTCTCTGCAAATTGCTGATCAAATATGGTTTTGCACGTTAGTAATATCGTAAGAAATATCGTTATCGCAACCCTCAACAACAACCCATATTGCTTATTTTTCCAATATTGTGCAGTTCTACTACTGATGCCGAGTTTAAGACTGCTCAAAACAAAAACTCACATCTCACTGCAAATTGCTGATAAAATATAATTATTGTGCAAATTTGTTATATTGTAAGAAATATTGTTATATTGTGAGAAATATCGTTATGGCAACACTCGACAATATCGCATATTTTCCCAGTATCGTGCAGTCCTACTCCTGATGCACAGATTTTAAAACTGCCCAAAACAAACACTCACATCTCACTGCAAATTGCTGATAAAATAGCATTTTGCAAGTTCGTTATATCGTAAAAAATATCGTTATCGCAACACTCAACAACATAGCATATTTTACAAGTATCATGCTACTACTGATGCAGAATTTTAAGACTGCCCAAAACAGACACTCACATCTCACTACAACTTGCTGATCAAATATCGTTTTTCGGGTAAGTAATATCGTAAGAAATATCGTTATCGCAACACTCAACAACAACCCATATTGCTTATTTTTCCAATATTGTGCAGTTCTACTACTGATGCAGAGTTTAAGACTGCTCAAAACAAAAAGTCACATCTCACTGCAAATTGCTGATAAAATATAATTATTGTGCAAGTTAGTTATATTGTTATATTTGAAGAAATATTGTTATATTGTGAGAAATATCGTTATGGCAACACTCGACAATAATATTGCATATTTTCCCAGTATCGTGCAGTCCTACTCCTGATGCAGAGATTTTAAAACTCCCCAAAACAGACACTAACATCTCACTACAAATTGCTGATCAAATATCGTTTTTCGGGTTAGTAATATCGTAAGAAATATCGTTATAGCAACAATATCACATTGCATATTTTCCCAGTATCGTGCAGCTCTATTACTAATGCAGAGTTTTAAGATGGCCCAAAACAAACACTCGCGTATCTCTGCAAATTGCTGATCAAATATTGTTTTGCACATTATTAATATCGTAAGAAATATCGTTATCGCAACAATATCACATAGTATATTTTCCCAGTATCGTGCAGTCCTACTACTGATGCAGAATTTTAAGACTGCCCAAAACAGACACTAACATATCACTGCAAATTGCTGATAAAATAGCATTTTGAGAGTTAGTTATATTGTAAGTGATGTTATCGCAACAATCAATAACAATATCGCATATTTTCCCAGTATCGTGCAGTCCTGCTACTGTTGCATAGTTTAAGACTGTTCCAAACAAACACTTGCATATCACTGCAAATTGCTGATAAAATAGCGGTTTGCACAGAAATTTTATCGTAAAAAATATCGATCACAACACAGCAAAAATATCGCATATCTTCACAGTATTATGCACATATTTTCCAGTATCGCGCACTCCTAATAATGCAGCTTTTAAGTTTAAGCCCAAAACAAACGTTATATTGTGTGAAATGTCGTTATCACAACACTCAACAATATAGCATATTTTTCCAGTATCGTGCAGTCCTACCACTGATGCAGAGTTTAAGACTGCCCAAAACAAACGCTCACATCCCTCTGCAAATTGCTGAAAAAATATTGTATTTTGCAAGTTGGTTTTATAGTAAGAAATATTGTTATGACAACAATTAAAAACATCGAATATCGCATATTGTCATAGTATCATGCAGTCCTACTACTGATGAAGTACAAAACAAATGCTCACATCTCACTGCAAATTGCAGATAAAATATCGTTTTTGCAATTTAGTTGTATCGTAAATCGCAACACTTAACAATAATTTCGAATAATGTATATTTTTTCAGCATCGAACCAAAACAAATGCTCACATCTCACTGCAAATTGCTGAAAAATTGCATTTCGCAAGCTCGTTACTTTGAAAGAAATATCGTTATCGCAACACAACAACAAAATAGCACATTCGCCTAGTATGCCAACATTTTCCAAGACTGCTCAAAACAAACGCTCACATCTCACTGCTAATGGCTGAAAAATTGTTTTTTGCAAGCTCGTTATTTTGAAAGACATATCGTTATTGCAACACAAATAACGCTGATGAAGTACAAAACAAATGCTCACATCTCATTGCAAATTGCCAATAAAATATCGTGTTGAAATATCGTTATATTGAGTGAAATATTGTTAGCACAACACTCAACAATAATATAGCATATTTTTCCAGTATCGTGCAGTCCTGCTACAAATGCAATTTAAGACTGCCCAAAACAAACGCTCACATCCCTCTGCAAATTGCTGAAAAAATATTGTTTTTTGCAAGTTGGTTTTATAGTAAGAAATATTGTTTTCACAACAATTAAAAATATCGAATATCGCATATTGTCATAGTATCATGCAGTCCTACTACTGATTAAGTACAAAACAAATGCTCCCATCTCACTGCAAATTGCAGATAAAATATCGTTTTTGCAATTTAGTTGTATCGTAATCGCAACACTTAACCATAAATTCAAATAATTTCGTATATTCGTATATTTTTTGACTTCACATCTCACTGCAAATTGCGTTTTGCAAGCTTGTTATTTTGAAAGAAATATCGTTATCGCAACACAACAACAAACTAGCATATTCGCCTAGTATGCCAACATTTTCCAAGACTGCCCAAAACAAACGCTCACATCTCACTGCTAATGGCTGAAAAATTGCTTTTTACAAGCTCGTTATTTTGAAAGAAATATCGTTAATTGCAACACAACAACAAAATAGCATATTTCCCAGTATCGTACAGTCGTATATCTGATACAGAGTTTTTAAGACTGCCCAAAATAAATGCTCTCTGCAAATAATGTTAAGTCCACACTTATTCAACCGAACCTCGGATGACATCAGAAAACATACCAAAAACTTTTAGAACTTCAAGCAAGATTATCAAGAGCAAACAGCTCACATTCAGCTGTCTGAAACGACACATTCAGATGCATCCGAGACTCATTTATTATGCATTCCAGCGCTTCTTAACTCTCAGATAAACTACACACGCTCAGCATTCGCTTGGCCTCGCCTGCAAAACACATTCAGGCTGCATCCTAAATACACTTGTGTGGGTTTCACTTCATCATCAGTTTATTCATCAGTTGTCTGCAGCTTGCATGACTGACTGTGTTTAGCAAAATAACTAATTAGCAATTCACACTGGACATGTTAAATGAAATTAACCCCCATCCTGGGACAAATATACGAGGCTCATTCTGCAGAGGACGATCAATACAGTCAATAATATAGACTCGTGCAGCAGGTGTAAAGGCCTTCAGCTGTTCTCTTACACACAGATCATTTGACTTTACATGATGATAAAACATCTGTTTGACACTTTGAGCTTTCAATAAACACTACCTGATAAGAGTCCTGTCGCTTATCCAAGTTTCGGGAGCAAAAAAATAATAACTTGACTTCTAGTTGATCATTTGGTATCAGAAGTGGCTTAAATGAAAGGCATAGGCCTCTAGATTACACTTATTTAATAGAAAGTCATGCTGCAGTGGATAAAGAATGAATATTATGTTTGACTCCCATGAGCTTGGAGGACTGCATCCATACATCTCTGCAATGACTCGAATCACTTATTAATAAAGTCATCTGGAATGGCAAAGAAAGTGTTCTGAATAATAATAATAATAATAATAATAATAATAATAATAATAATAATAATAATAATAATAATAATAATAATAGTTCATCAGATTCTTTGGATTCATCTTCAACGCCGCCTACATCTTACCCCAGACATGCTCAATAATGTTTATTTCTGGTGACTGGGCTGGCCAATCCTAGAGCACCTTGACCTTCTTTGCTTTCAGGAACTTTGATGTGGAGGCTGAATTATGAGAGGGAGCGCTATCCTGCTGAAGAATTCACCCTCTCCTGTGGTTTGTAATGTAATGGGCAGCACAAATGCCTTGATACCTCAGGCTGCTGATGTTGCCATCCACTCTGCAGATCTCTCACACGCCCCCATACTGAATGTAACCCCAAACCATGATTTTTCTTTTACCAAACTTGACTGATATCTATGAGTATCTTGGGTCCATATGGGTTCCAGTAGGTCTTCTACAGTATTTGTGATGATTGGGATGCAGTTCAACAGATGATCCAGCAGAAAAATGCCACTTTTGCAAATGATCAATTAGTAGTCAAGGTACTATTTGTTGCTCTTACAACTGGGATCTGGGATTCTGTTCATCTCCAAAAACACAATTAGTCCACCATCAGCACATGAAGTCTTCTAGCTGTAAACATTAGCCATGCACTCCTCACACAATCAACATCTCCTTCAGATAGATCAGACTGAGGTAAAGTTGCATTTAAATTTGCACATTCAGACTTTCACCTTCTTAATATAATTTCAGAAAAGAATTGTTTGCAAATTCTAAATAGGGAAGTCTTATTAGCAGCCAATGACTATCAAAGTACAACATTGTTCATGGTCAATTAAATAGTGCTAATGTTGTCTTGAAGTCATAATTACATGTGATTTCAGATCCAATTTTCAAAGTATAGTGTGGTAAACAATATATGGAGCGGCTGGAAGGGCATCCGCTGTGTAAATCATATGCTGGAATTGTTTGCGGTTTATTCCGCTGTGGGGACCCTTGATAGATCAGGGACTAAGCCGAAGGATACTGAATGAGTTATCAGTATAAAGTACAGATCTGGAATTGGGTTATTTATTTATTACTACAGAAATTAAATGCTAAAAGTAATTTAACAGATTATTTATTTATTTATATATTATTAAAAATTTTTGTATTTCTATTTTTTTGGGTTGTATATTTTGCATTGTTTTATTATGTACACCAACTTAAATTAAAATGATAATTAAAGTAGAATATTTTAATTGATTTCAAGTATTTTAATTACTTTAATTAGTATGTAGGCTAGTAATTTATTTGTTAATTTGTCTTATTCAGTGAGATGTTTTTCTCCCTTTTCGTTTTGATCTTTATTTATATCATTTTATTTATTTGTGTTTATTTATTTTGTATTCGGTTAGTTAAATAGTCAGTAATAATTGATTAATTCATTTGTTTTGATGTTTAATTATCAATTAATTACCAATTATCCTTTTATTTCTATATTTTATAATATTTTACTTCATTTATTAAATTTTACTATTATTTTTAGTTTAGTAAATTTAATTCACAGACAATTAAATAGTGCTAATGTTGTTTTGAAGTCATGATTACATGTGATTTTAGAGCCAATTTTGAAAGTATAACACGGTAAACAATAAATGGACATTGACAAAGTTGTCACTGAAAGAATAAAACAATAATGTAAAACCAACTTTACCTAAACATTAGGCCACGTTAAACTATTTCCTTATAATGGACTTCAATATGAAACCAACTTTATCTCAATGCTGATGATGTACATTGAGGTAAAATTGGTTTCATATCCGGTTTATTTTGTTTTGAAGTCATACTTGCATGTGATTTTAGAGCGAATATTCAAAATAACGTGGTAAAACATACATAGGGAGCATTTCACAAGTTGTTACTGAACGAACGTGCCAATATAAATCCAACTTTGCCTCAATATACATCAGCATGGAGCTTCTTCTGCTACAGGCCGTCAGTCTGACACACACAAACACCACAGACGCTCATAACGACGGACAGAAATGTTTGCTGAGTCGGTAGTGTCTACCTAATAACGCTACGCACACTCATACTCGCACTAAAACTGCTGCTGACTTGGAAGATGTGTGATAAACGCATCACTCACTCAATCCTGATGGCCAAACTGCAGGACTCCAAACGCGTCTTCAGAAAGTACGAGTGTGTACAGAAACGCAGATGTATTGGAACACGTCCCTGATGAAGCCCCAAAACAACGCTAGAAACTGCATGATTATGATGAGCAAATACACGCATTTAAAGCTGCGCGTGTGTATTCATGTCTCAATGCGTGTATTTACAAACACACACACACACATAAACACAGACAGAGTCACGTACCGTCAAACGGAGGAAGATGCGCTCGGGATGAAGACCCAGGATGATGAGGAAGAAAAGCGTGTGAGAGATGAAATCGGCAGACGGACACACGCACAGAACAGCATCATGGGCTGCGCGCACTGCGCATGCGCGGTCCGGTCCGCACCGACAGACCGAAGAACGCCGCCGGATCATCATCGATGACGGGACCTGTGAAGAATACATAGCCTATATATATATATATATATATATAACTGAAGCCAGAATTATCAGCCCTCCTGAATTATTAGCCTCCCTGTATGTTTTCCACAATTTCTGTTTAATATTGGATTTTTCCAACGCATGGGGGTCCATGTTACTGAGAACTTGGTCTTGGTCTCCATACCACTTGTCTTGCAAAGAAAGCACACCAGCGACTGCACTTTCTATTGAGGTTAAAAAGAGCACACCTCAGCCCATCAATCCTCTCAACTTTTTACAGAGGGGCTGTTGAGAGTATTTTCACTAATCTCCCTTTGGTATGAGAATAGCAGTGTGTCTGACAAGAACACCATTAAGAGGATAATAAAGTCAGCTGAAAGGTCTGTTGGTGTCAAAATGACATCTATCGAGGAACTGTATAAACAAAGTCTTCTGTCAAGGCCAAATAGCATTTTAAGGGATACAACCCACTCTGGCCATAGGGGAAAGCGGGGCCACAACTTTTTGGTTTTGGCCAAATAATGAACAAAGTAATGGGGTTAGACAAACCATTTGTTTTGGTTTTTTTTATCAACAACACACAAGCCTCTCCTACAAATGAGCACTGGCTGTATGATCGCCAGACCTATGGTTTCTGTGCAGTGTTGCCAAAAATGCCAGGAGTATATGTTACTATTTACCCCATCTGTGGAGCAAGTTGTAACGTTCAGAGGTTTAGTTGTAACACGTGTTTATAAAGGCAGCTTTCACATAAATAATTTAAATCCAGTTTACTTTAAATAGTGGCTATATTTCAACAGTACTTAGCTCAATTTATTTTATTCAACATAGCACAGTATATTTATTTATTTATTTATTTATTTATTTATTTATTTATTTATTTATTTATTTATTTATTTATTTATTTATTGGATGAACACATTTGGATTTATTTGGATTATTATCCATTATTATACAATGCATTTATTTTTAGTATTAGCAATAAAAAATGTTGTCTATTAAAAAGTGATTTCTATTAAAAAACATTTTATTTAAAAAGTTGTCGACATTACACTCAAAATTCAACAATTATTTTGTTAGTTTAATTTGTGTCCAACAGTGTTAACACCCAGTTAACTAACCCCGTTATGTTGTGTTTTCCTAAAAACTGACTAGCAGTCACTGTGTGTTTTTTTATATCTTTCAAAATGGTTCCATCTTTTAGCCTAGAAGACAGTGATCAACAATATGAGATTTAACATACAAAAATGCTTTTATAGATTTTTTTAAAATAAAAAAATATTGACTATAATAAAAAACACTTTTATGCTTCAAAAATGGTTTCTCCTGTGTTTCTCATGCAAATTTTGCTGAATTTTTTCAATAATTGGCAGGAAGACGTCTGCCGACACTGGTAAAAACCTCAGAAACATGCCGTGGTCAACCCTGAGCAAATACCTTAACACACTGTGTTACATTTAACCCCGCGTTATTTTGTGTCCCGCTCTCTCCTAGTCTGAGGAGCAAGTCAGTACGGTTTCGGTGATCCTGCATTATAAGACTTTTGAATAATACCATATCTTAAACACTATTGATAGCTAGTATGAAATAATAAATCAAAAAATAGCTAAACTAGCATAAATTGTTACTGTCAGAAACGGGACGGGGATGAAATTCTGGACCTTGTCAGCAGGGGGTGGGAGGTCTTTCGAACCACCTGAACCCCCTGAATAATTAGCCCCCCTGTTTATGTTTTTTTCCCCAATTTCTGTTTAAAAGAAAGAAGATTTTTTTCAACACATTTCTAAACAATAGTTTAATTAACTCATTTCTAAACACTGATTTATTTTATCTTTGCCATGATGACAGTAAATAATATTAGACTAGATATTTCTCAAGACACTTCTATACAGCTTAAAGTGACATTTAAAGGCTTAACTAGGTTAATCAGGTTAGGGTAATTAGGCAAGTTATTGTATAACGATGGTTTGTTCTGTAGACTATAAAAAATAGCTTACAGAGGCTTATAAAATTGACCTTAAAATGTTTTTAAAAAAAAATTAAACTGCTTTTATTCTAGCTGAAAAAAACAAATAAGACTTTCTCCAGAAGAAAAAATATTATCAGACATACTGTGAAAATTTCCTTGCTCTGTTAAACATCATTTGGGAAATAATGGGAAAAAAAAAGTTCAAAATGGGGGCTAATAATTCTGACTTTAACTGTATATATATTGGCCAAATAATGGCCTTTATGTTAATTATTTTTAGGTTAATTGTTAAGGTTAAAGGCAAGGGCATCACCAGTGGGGGGAAAAGTGGACACAGTGCATAGGACCCTGGCAATTTAGGGGCACTGCAATGGGAAGCGAAGGGGCCCGCACGATCTCACCCCACTACAAATCCACTACAGTAAGTATATCTACTATGAATTACTCTAGTTTATTTAATATGGGTTATGAAATGATGGTTAAAACTATCTTTTATATAAGTAAATTCATTCATTCATTTATTTTCATCCGCTTTTCCGGAGTCTTAGTCCCCAGACACTTCCTCCAGCTCCTCAGGATCCCCAGGCCAGCAGAGAGACATAGTCCCTCCAGCGTGTCCTGGGTCTTCCCCGAGGCTTCCTCCTGGTGGGACATGCCTGGAACACCTCCCTAGGTAGGCGTCCAGGAGGCATCTGAGACAGATGCCCGAGCCACCTCAGCTGACTTCTCTCGATGTGGAGCAGCGGCTTTACTCCAAGCTCTTCCCAGGGGACAGAGCTCCTCACCCTATCTATAAGGGTGCGGCCTGCCACCCTGCGAAGGAAACTCATTTCAGCCGCTTGTATCCGAGATCTTGTCCTTTCAGTCATGACCCAAAGCTCATGACCATAGGTGAGAGTAGGAACGTAGATTGACTGGTAAAACGAGAGCTTTGCCTTTTGGCTCAGCTCCTTCTTTACCACAACAGACCGGTACATGATGATTATTATTATCTATTAAAATATAATTTTATTATTAAAACATTTATTGCACAACAATTTAAAACCCCTTACAGTATATAATACAAAACATTCAAGTCTATACAGATTATTAGATTTACAAGTACTATTATTAATACTAGTATAGTCTCTTTTGTTAAATCTAGATTTTTACTTTGTTTCATTGGTGTATAAAACCTGTAATATATTATTAAATATTATATTGATTGACTCAACTCTGAAATCTGGACTTTACTAGAACTTCTATGTTAAACTGCTTTGACACAATCTACATTGTAAAAAGCGCTATAAATAAACTTGAGTTGAATTGAATTGATTGATTCAACATTTACTAATTGAGTAAATGGGAGATCAATTACCAATAATAAATAAGTAATATATATTATATACACTGACATTTACCGGGTTGTACCCCGCTTTTGCCTTCAGAACTGCCTTAATTCTTCATGGCATAGATTAAACACGGTACTGGGAAATTCCTGATTGGTTTGATTTTGAAATCAAGACGTATCATTCCAGGCAATGTTTTTCCAATCTTCTATTGTCCAGTTTTGGTGAGCCTGTGTGAATTGTAGCCTCAGTTTCCTGTTCTTAGCTGACAGGAGCCGCACCCGGTGTGGTCTTCTGCTGCTGTAGCTCATCTGCCTCAAGGTTGCACGTGTTGTGTGTTCAGAGATGCTCTTCTGCAGACCTCGGTTGTAGCTAGTGCTTATTTTAGTTACTGCTGTCTTTCTATCAGCTGGAACCAGTCTGGCCATTCTCCTCTGGCATCAACAAGGCATTAGCGCCCACAGAACTGCCGCTCACTGGATATCTTCCCTTTTTCAGACCATTCTCTGTAAACCCTAGAGATGGTTGTGCGTGAAAATCCCAGTAGATCAGCAGTTTCTGAAATGCTCAGAGCAGGCCATCTGGCACCAACAACCATGCCACGTTCTGTCACACATGCTGCTGTGCCCTCTGGTGGTCTTCAGGGGCACCAGTTTTTGTGTTTTGTATCCTAGTCATGTGATCACTCCTTGTTTCCAGCTGTTCCTCATTGTCTAATTAGTTCTGTTTTTATAAGCCCTGTTATGTTGTGCTTAGTTTGCCTTTGGATTTTCAATGTTCTGTTTAGTTCTGTCCTGCTTCATTTGTGATCCGGTTCATCGGGTTTGGTTTGTTTGTTCTCTTTGTGTCAGGGTTCTGCCACTCTGGTCTTGTTAATTCTTGTTTAGTGGCAGAATCCGGACACTAGCTCTGTCTTGTCCTGTTAGTGCTCGGCTCGAGTTTCCTTGGGTCGAGCACTTGTTTTGTCATTGTCTGGGTGCGCGTCTTCAAAGGTGCGCGCGGACCGTGCGCGCTCTCGCTTGATGCGGGCGCGCGGGGTCTGCGCGTCCTTGGGACGCGCGCTCTTGTACTCGTGTTTGTGTTTTGTTTCGTCAGCATCGCGCTGTTTCATTCTCAGCGTCTCCGTCTAGTTGGTTTCGGTTTTGGTTGGCGCTGAGATGAAACATGCGCGTTGCATTTATGTGAGCGCACGGTAAGGTGTTCACTTATCGTGTGCTCGTGTCTTGCGTCTGTTGTCAAAGCACGTGGCTCTGTGTTTACATTGGTCGCGTGCTTTTTGTTGTGTGCTTCAGTGTTTGTCCAGTCATAAGAACACTCAGTTAAAGAGCCCATATTATAGATGAAATAGGGTCATATTTAGGTTGTAAGGGTCTCCAACAACAGTCTAATATGCATGCAAGGTCAAACAACACTTTGATGGTCTTATAATATGCATTTATTTTTACCTAGTTATCCCAGCGACTCCCATATGAATCGTTCAGCGATTCATTTGTACCCAAACCCGTCCTCAGCGCGAAGCTAATCTGCGCTGATTGGACCAATGACAGGCTGCTGCGATTGGTCGACGACACTGACAGGCTTCAGGGCGAGACAGAGTGAAATGCCCAGCAGATTATCAACAATATAAAAGTAGTCACAGTGTACACACGCTTCATAGTGGATTTTGGCTGCCAGTGGGTGAATGTAAATACAGACGATGGACTAGAAAATACTGACGACTAACTATTTTATCAAGCAAAAAGTCCAAGAACTGGTGAGGATATGTCCTAGCAGTCTACTTGCTCTTTTTACACACACGCACACACAGGGCCGGCGCGTCCAGAATAGAGACGGCGCGGCGGCGACACCTCCCTCCCCCTCCGCGTCCTCAGTTACATCCGCGATTACAACCCTAAGATTTCAACCGCGACACCCCCTAAAGTCCTCACTTTACAAACGGGTCCCTTTGATCACCCTTTGCCTAGAGCTTTACCCTATTCAGAGACACACACACACATCAACCTCCTAAGAGGAGACACTCACACAAACGACCGTCCTCAGAGGAGCCACACACACACACATTACACACACACACATAGCTGACTATCCATAAACAAAGCGGCACGCGTCGCGTTTTCAACGTGGCTCTACACGCGATATGAGAATATAAAGAGTTAACCTGATACAGTACACGCGGTTACAAGTAACAAAACACAACTAAATGCATAATTTGCAAGCTAGAGTAAACGAGGCAACAATTTTAATCGCACGTACTTACACTTGTGAAATGGGGGAAGAAACTGATTCATGATCCACTGATCCTTGTTCTGACAGTCTTTACCGATCCTTCCTTTAACAAACTGATGAGGTCTTCTTTGTAAGCAGGTAGTTTCCAGAGGCTCTCGATCTGCTCAAGGCTAGGCTATATGCTAAGGTTTCATCTTTGGGTGAACTGTCAATAATCTCCATCTGCACAGCGTGACTTCATTCTACCGGTGTCTGTGTGTGTCTCTGTGTGTGTGTGTGTGTGTGACTTTTTTCTGTTAGTGGGCGGAGCCGCAGGTTTCAAATCTCCCGGGCTTGCGCGTGCAACTACTTGTGTTTCGTAGCTGCGTCATCGCGAAACACCTAATAACTCGTTATCAAGACGACTCGTTTGAAGCACTATGAGTCGACTCTTTTATAGATGAATCAATAGTTTTAAACACTGTAAACTTACAGATTTAAGCCTTAGCTGGATATTTCACTTCACTTAGAGCTGTGTGACACACTACATGGAAGGGCATTTTCAAAAAGCCATAATATGGGCTCTTTAATGAGTTCTCTCATTGGCTGCGTGTTCTTGTCCTGTTTAATGTGAGCACCTGGCTTGTGTTGTCTTTGTGTCAGGTGCTCTCCCGTCTATTGTCTAGTCCCACCCTCTTGTTACCCATTATTAGTTAATTATGTTCATCTGTTGTGTATTAATTTAACCCTGCTTATATTCTCCTGATGTCTGCTGTCCTGTGCCAGTTCGTCATCATCGTATGCTGTTTATACTTCCCCCGTGGTCCTGCTCCAGCCTTGTCTTGTCAGCCCAACCAAGTTTGTTTCTCTGTTTGTGTTTTCCCCCTCGGAGTGGTTTTTGTTGTTGTTTTATTTTAATTAATAAATCATCTTGTTTTTGCATTTGAGTCCTCG
>NC_079454.1:51300840-51303340 GCF_903798145.1 Danio aesculapii | reverse complement strand
CACAAAAAATACACATTAAATTACAAATAAATAGGTAAAGAATTTATTTTCATTGTATTTATTTACATCCTTACTGTGGTAAAAGCTAAAGTATGCTACAGTATTTGTTACAGTTTATCAGTTCACTGCTGCTACAGTTAATACCAAAATATGCTGGAGCAAGAGCTGTAGATCTAATATGTAAGTATAATATCTAAGTATACACTTTACTGTAGTATGGTTCAAAAACAATACAGTAGGCCTACCATAAATTACTATAGAATTTTTTCATATGCGTAAAGATAAAATTGAGATATTTATATTGAAATTTACAGGTTAAGACCTGTTTTATGCTAATAAATATTAGATTTATCTTTGTATTAGCCTACTCTTATCTAATAATGACATTTTCTAAATATTATTATTATTTATTAAAATATTATTTTATTATTAAAACATTTATTGCATAACATATTGTGAAACCCCTTATATGGTACTAAATATTCAAGTTTATAGCTATTATTAAATTTACTACTATTATTAATAGTTTTTTGTGTTAAATGTATATATTTATTTATTTAATTAGTGTAAAAAACATGTAATATAAAATTAAAAAAACATTTTAATTAATTAATTAAACATTCTTCTTTACAAGGACATAGAAATGACATAAAAGTATCATAAATATTTTTAATATGCATATTATTAATTTCATAAAGCAAAATCATTGCATTACAAATAAATAAATAAATAAATAAAAAATTGTAATAATAAATAAAATAAATAAATAAATAAATAAATAAATAAATAAATAAATAAATAAATAAATAAATAAATAAATAAATAGACTTTTTTATTATTTATATTTATAAAATTTTTGGTTCTCTGAAATAGAACAATATTTAAATAATTGAATAATTAAAAATAATTAAAAACAACTGAACTACTGTTAAATATACCCTGGGTTTATTAGATTTTAAGGGCAGTAAATTTACACAAACGCCCTGATAATGTGATTATGAAAGAAGTATTGTAAAGTTTATGCGTCTCTTAAAATTGAGTCAGCTGCAAAACAATCGTGAATTATTTGTATGTCCATACTGCCATCTACAGTTTACACAGCCTCATCACATTTACCACAAAAACCGGTTTAAAGTATAAAGCACGTTGACAATAATGAATTATAATGTTTCTATTTAATATTAGCATGTGAAGCAATTACTCCCATACTATATAGGTTTATGACCAAATAATCCAAACACATCAAATGCACAAATCCGCTGCTTTTGGATATTTTAGTTCAGTATTTTAACTCTTGGTCTTAATAAGAAAAATACGTTTGATTATTTTGATTGTATATTTGCACTCACTACTTACTTCTATTTTTTAAAATATATGTATTATCTGTTTTTTGTCCTGTCTCTGTAATTCTGTTGCACTGTAGAAGCTCTGTCACGAAAACAAACTCCTAGTATGTGTGAACACACCTGGCAATAAAGCTCTTTCTGATTCTGATTCTGATTATAGTTGAAATGAATTTTTAAAAATATTTTAAGGTATAATTTTAAGATTAATTTCACACAAATATACATACATACATATTTTAATTATATATACAACAATTATTAACAAATATTATATGCTTTTATTTTTCTTCATTTAAATTATACTACTACTACTACTACTACTACTACTACAACTAATAATAATATTAATAATAATAATAATAATAATAATAAGCATAATAAAACAATAATAATAACATCATCAACAACAACAACAACAATAATAATAATATTATTATTATAGCTTCAAAAATAATAAAAGCATTTAATATTTGTTAATAAATGTTATTGTTGCTTTTGTTATTGTCATTAATAGTATAGCTTCAATAAAATAATAAAAACATAATAATTGTTATCAGTTGTTGTTGTTGTTGTTTTATTATTATTATTAATATTATTATTGCTTTTATTGTTATAGCTTCAATAACAATACTAAAACTAAAATATTTGTTAATAATCGTTATTTTATTATTATTAATATAGCTTCAATAAAACAATAAAACATATATTTGTTAATAAATGTTGTTGTTTTTGTTATTATTATTAATAGCACAGCTTCAATAAAATAATAAAACATAATATTTTTATCGTTATAATTATTTTTGTTGTTTTATTATTATAGTTATTAGTATTCTTATTATTATTAGAATTGTTAATATTGAAAGTATAATTGCTTTTATTGTTATAGCTTCAATAACAATAATAAAATTTAATATTTGTTAATAATTGTTATTATTATTATTATTATTATTATTAGTATTATTATAGTTTTAATAAAATGATAAAACACAAAATTGTTATTAATAATAAAAAATCAACTCAATGAACATTACATATATTTCTATATGATGTAAAAGTAGTTATACAAATGACAACAACACAGTTTTGCTTCTTTTTTCTGTAAGAACAGCAGGGCAGATAACAGTAAATACAACAATAATAATAATAATAATAAT
>NC_079454.1:51275840-51298340 GCF_903798145.1 Danio aesculapii | reverse complement strand
GTAAAATGTTAAATTTTAAACTTTACAGTTCTTCTGCAATTATAGATTGTTGGAAATATTTGGAACATTTTTATACAATACAGCAATGCACAAAAATGTAGAGCTACTGAAAAAAGAACCATCATATACCCACACAAAAATAAGTTAAAGATGCAGAAAATGCCAAAATATCTATTCATTCATTCATTTTCCTTCAGCTTAAACTCCTTATTTATCTGAGGCCGCCACAACGGAATGAACCGCCAACTATTCCAGCATATGTTTTACACAGCGGATGCAACCCAGTATTGGGAAATGATAAAATATGCCCCATTTAAAATGAGAAAATAATGATTAATCAAACCATTTACCATGCACTACTTGCTGTCAGCACTGAATACTGACATTTTTAACATAGACAGAAAGTCTTTGGGGAATAACATAATTTGAGTTGGTAAAATCATACGGGTGTTTTATGAATAATGGAGCTGGTTCTATATTAAGACTCACTGATTGCACGTAATTGGCTTGTTTGGTGAGGTGCGCGTCCTCGTTCTTCCTGCAGATGGCAGCAGTGGCGCGCGCTTTTGTGAAATATTAAAATTACAATGTGCACTTAATGTCTCTCAGAAATATATAAATATAAATGCAGAAGTAGTGTAAATACTATAATAAAATTGTAATTTTGAAGACAACTGAAAACGTTGAACCATTGACCTCCATTATATTTGTTTGTCCCACTATGGAAGTCAATGGTTACAGGTTTTTGTCACGGATTGGCCAGGCTCTCCCACCAATATCACTCAACGAGGACCTTCACCTGAGTATCAACCACGCACAGCTGCACCCAATCACTCAGACTCACTATATAAGCACACACCTCACTTCACTCAGTGTCCGGTCTCGTTCCTACGAAGCGGACTCTGAGTGAACCACTTCCTGGGTTTCACTCCCCTGCGATCTCAGCATCTGTACTTACCTTTACTCTGTTTCCTTCCAGTTTGTCCAGTGTTCCCGGTGTCCTGTCAGCGTTGTGTGTATCGTCAGTCTGTCTTCCCCGCAAGCCCTCTGGTGTGTGCATTCGGTCATCCTCAGTGTCTGTCATCCCACCTGCCACAAAGAATAATCAATTCCACCGAACTCCATTCACCTCTCAATAGTTATCCATTTTCCGCTCAACTGTTGTAATAAACATCGTTTATACTTACTCCCCTTGTTTGTCCGTCTGCTTCCGTAACAGTTTTCAGCTTTCTTTAAAATATCTGATTTACTCAAAGGTTTAAAACCACTTGAGGGAGAGCAAATATTGTCAACTGAGTTTTTATGGGTGAAGTAAAAATATAACCAATGCACAGTATAAACAAATAGTTCAGCTTTACCTAATATAAATGCAAAATCTATGTCTAATCCTGACGAAGAAACAGTCTAAGGTGGATATTAAATAGCAGTTCTAGTTTTTATTCATGCAATAAGGTCGCTAATGGGATAATATGATAATCTAATGAGCAAGTCATTAGAAATGCACAAAGAACTTTTTTCCATGCAAGATACACTTTTTACTGGTTTTGGACCAGAACTTTTGAATGTCACAAATTATTTAAATAAACGCACTGTATGCATACAATATTTTTGTCTTCTCTTCCATTACAAATAGTTTTACATAAAAAGTAAAATACTTAAAATAAGTCTGGATTAAAGTTCTTACATACTATATAATAAAGTTAACTATTATTATTATTATTATTATTATTTTAAATATAATAATAATAATAATAATAACAATTCTTATTATTATAACTGAAAATAAATTAAAATATTAAGTATTGATTAAAATGTAATACTAATAATAATTGTAATAAAAATAATAATAATATATTGTTATATTCTTATTTTATGATTATTATTATTATTATAACTGAAAATAAATTAAAATATTAAGTCTGGTTTAAAATGTTGTTATAATAATATTAATACTACGACTACTACTACTTATAATAACATTAATAATAATAATAATAATAATAATAATAATAATAATAACAACGACAATTATTATTTTTATTATTATGGATAATATTTATTATTATTATGATCATTATTATGATCATAACTGAAAATAACTAGGTCTTGGGCAAAATATAATAATAATAATAATAATAATAATAATAATAATAATAATAATAATTATTATTATTATTATTATTATTATTATTATTATTATTATTATTATATTTTAATATTATTATTATTATTATATTAATATTATTGTTATGGTAATTATTATTATTATTATTATTATTATTATTATTATTATTATTATTATTATATTTTAATAGTATTATTATTATTATTATTATTATTATTATTATTATTATTATTATTATATTATTATTATTATTATTATTATTATTATATTTTAATAGTATTATTATTATTATTATTATTATTATTATTATTATTATATTAATATTATTGTTATGGTAATTATTATTATTATTATTATTATTATTATATGTTAATATAATTCTTATGTTAATTATTATTATTATTATTATTATATTTTAATATTATTATTATTATAAACAATAACAATTAAAATAATAAATAAATAAATAAATAAATAAATAAATAAATAAATAAATAAATAAATAACATATATATTAATTTGATTAATTTTAAAAAATCTTGTTTTCCTTTCGATTTACATGTATTTTTCATAGCTCTAAACTGTATTTGTTTTTTCAATTAATAGTACACTCTATATAATATTGAAGTAAATGTATGTTGTTGTAAGAATGTTGAAATATCTGTGCTGTAAAAACAAGACAAACCAAAGGAGGAACCTATTTTTAGTGCACACCAATACTGTATTCGTCAGAAATTCAGTGCAAAACAATTTACCGACATTGACATTGAAACGTGTCCTGAAACGAGCACTGCATGAAACCTAAACCGCTGAATGAAACATGCAGCAACCGCCTGTCACACAAAACACAAACACGACACGACAAGAAACCATAAATCATCCACAGCTTATCAATCAACAGTTAGACAGGTCTGACATAAGCTGCAGCACGCTTACAGTGAACAGAAATGTATCAGACACTTTAAAAAGAGAAGGTATTTCTGAGAAAACACTGAAAAAACGGACCTACTTTCTTTGGGTTTTTGTCCGGTGAACATCTAAACACTTTTACATCAAGATACATTTATTTACGGCCAGATTTAATAACAAACTGCAAATTAGTGCAAGAGCACAATCTCATAAATGCAGTTATTTGACAATGACAATGCATTAATTATGAACACAGACAAGCAATTCATTTTCATAATGAACAATGCAGTGCATAAAGCAGTGCAAAATAAGTTATGATGATTAGTCAGTCCCTTTATTAATCAGGGGTCACCACAGCGGAATGAACCACCAACTTAATATCCAGGATATGTTTTACACAGTGGATGCCCTTCCAGCTGCAACCCATCACTGGGAAACATCTATGCAGCCTCATTCACACACACACTACGGACAATTTAGCTTATCCAATTCACCTAAAGCACATGTGTTTGGACTTGTGGAGGAAACCCACATGAACAGGGAGAACATGCAAAAGTTAAAGAGCACCTATGGTGAAAAATCTACTTTTCAAGCTGTTTCACGAGTTCACACTTGCAATAGTTTCAGAATAAAGCGTATTTGGCGTGCTGTCCGGGGAGAGGGCTCTGAGCTCGGGGAAGACACCCAAACTCGAGTTGTTCCTCTTATCAGGAAACAAAGAGGAATAGGGATTCGAGCGAAGTATCTAGCCCGGCCCCAGAACGCTCCCCCCGGGATAGTAATGCTTAAGAGTGAGGTGACGGGGTGGTGGAGGGATGCTAAAGTCGTAAGATGCTGCAGGTAAGACAGCATCGGTATATATAGGGGTTTGGTCAAGAACTGAATGGATAATAGAATAATTGTCAATGACGTATTTGATACTGAAACTTCTGCGCGTGCTCCTCCCCAAATTTGTTTATAAAACATCACTTAGACAGAAATATGTGTAGGTATAGTGTATAGACTGTCATATTGGGGTGATATAAGCACACCCAGTCCTTTTTTTTTCAAATTTAACAACATAAAAACGGTGGAGCAATTGGAGCGGTTTTGAGACCAACCGCACCTTGACATAGGAGTGCGGTCTCCCTGCCCACCAATATTGATTGACAATATTGAATGGTAAATGCATTACCATATCCTCGGTTTGTTGTTTCACGTCCACCATTTACAGCGTGAGTCAAAGTAGTAGTAGTAATCTTTATATGTAAATAAAAAACACAATTTTTAATATATTGGCAAAGCTTTATTTAAATCCATGAATTTAGAGGCACTCCTCCCACAATAACAAACGCCTGAGAGCAGTTTAGTTCATCCACAAGCAGCAGGACAAGAGGGCTCTGTCTCTGTTGCTCCTCCTCCTCTAAGTACTGAACGAAATACAAGTATACACACATGAATTAAATAATGTCCAACATTTATTGTCATAAATAATCCACCTAGAGGTCGCAAATCAACAAATTTTTGTTTTGGTATGAGGGCCGAACCATCTTGCTGCACAATCTGTAAGGCAGTGGAGAAAGGATAGCTGGCTGAATTGTTAAAGCACCATCTCCAAAGCGAGATCTCCAAGGCTGTCTTTATATCAAACTGAAAAAACAATAATTAAACTCAAAACAAGCCCCTTGTATCAAAAGTGAAACGCTAAGTTGGGATTAAAACAGAGCTGTTATGCAGGATTTTCCTCACCAGATGAAATGTTTGCCTGAACTGGTGGATCCGAGTCTCTCTTCTCTTTTTTTGCAATACGAGAGGATCCGCAGTGATGCATCTCTCAAACTTCAAAAGTTTCTTTGGTGTGTGTGTGTGGGTATAAAACACCCACCCTGAGCAATCTAAAAACAAATAAACAAAAACAGCACTTAAATCCATGCCATGCAAACAGTACACTGGATTTATTAAAGGGATATTTTACACACACAAAAAACACATTGGTGAAGCACCCATACACCACGGCCAATTTAGTTTATTAAATTTACCTATACTGCCTGTGCTTGGACTGTGAAGGACATGCAAAGTCCACACAGCAATGACAACTGACCCAGCTCCAGGACATTCAATTCAATTCAATTCAATTCAATTCAATTCACCTTTATTTGTATAGCCCTTATACAATGTAGATTGTGTCAAAGCAGCTTCACATAGAAGATCATAGTAAATAGGAACAGTGTAGTTCAGTTTGTGTTTAAAGAGCCCATATTATGGGTTTTTGAAAATGTCCCTTCCATGTAGTGTGTAACACAGCTCTAAGTGAAGTGAAATATCCAGCTCAGGCTTAAATCTGTAAGTGTACAGTGTTTAAAACTATTGATTCATCTATAAAAGAGTCGACTCATAGTGCTTTAAACGAGTCATCTTGATAACGAGTCATTAGGTGTTTCGCGATGACGCGGCTACGAAACACAAGCCTCGCCAGTAGTTACGTGCGCAAACCCGGGAGATTTGAAACCTGCGGCCCCGCCCACTAACACAGAAAAAAGGCTAGACACACACACACAGACGCCGCCGGTCGAATGAAGTCACGCTGTGCTCAGATGGATAATATTGACAGTCTCTACCCAAAGATGAAACTGTGAAGAGTCAGTGGTTGAGGTTTATTCACTAGTGTAAGTAAGTGCGATTAAAATTGTTGCCTCGTTTACTCTAGCTTGCAAATTATGTATTTATTGTGTTTTGTTACTTGTTAACCTGGTACAGTACATGCGGTTACTCTTTATATTCTCATATCGCATGTAAGCCATGTTGAATACGCGACGCTTGCCGCTTTGTTTACGGATTTAATGTTAAATGCTTTTGTGAGCTCGCGTTCCACTGCCGTTTGTCGTTGCTATGACCATCGTAAGCTAGGAGACAGGAGACTCGTGTCGATCTCCCTAGTTCTGAGGAGGAGCGTGATGTGTGTGTGTGTTTGTGTTTGTGTGTGTGAGAAAAAGAGCAGGTCGAGTGTGTGACGGCTAGGAGACAGGAGACTCGCGTCGCTCTCCCTATTCTTCTGAGGAGCGTTGTGTGTGTGTGTGTGTGTGTGAGAGAGAGAAAAAGAGCAGGTAGAGTGTGTGACGGCTAGGAGACTCGCGTCGATCTCCCCAGTTCTTCTGAGGAGGGTTGTGTGTGTGAAAAAAGCCTTACACTATGAAGCGTGTGTGCACTGTGACTACTTTTATATAGTTGATTAGCAGCTGGGCATTTCACTCTGTCTTGCGCTAAAGCCTGTTACTGTCGACCAATCGCAGCAGGCTGTCATCGGTCCAATCAGCGCAGATTAGCTTCGCGCTGAGGAAGGGTTTGGGAACAAATGAATCGCTGAACGAATCATATGGGAGTCGCTGGGATAATTAGGTAAAAATAAATGCAGATTATAAGACCATCAAAGTGTTTTATGACCTTGCATGCATATTAGACTGTTGTTGGAGACCCTTACAACCTAAATATGACCCTATTTTATGTATAATATGGGTCTTTAAGTTAAGTTCAGTTTAGCTCAGTTCAGTGTGGTTTAATAATCACTACTGAGAGTCCAAACACTGAAGAGCAACGATGCGCAGCTCTACAGATCCCGAACCATGCAAGCTAGTGGCGACAGCGGAGAGGGAAAAAAAACTTCACTAATTGGCGAAAGTGAAGAAAAAAAACCTTGAGAGAAACCAGACTCAGTTGGGAACGACCATTTTAATTTCTCCGCTGGCCAAACGTCTTGTGCAGAGCTGCAGTCTCAGCAGCGGAGGCTGGAAGCTGGCCTCAGCGAAGACTCGTCTGTCTCTGGAGCGTCAACATGATGGGTTCGCCTCTGCTGCTCCTACCTCTCCATATATGATGATGTTCGCTCCAACCTTAAAACAGACATTTTAAATGGTAAATTTGCACATGTATGCAGGACCAAATTACAACAAAAATCATGTACTTACCCAGTTTAGCAAATGGAGAAAAGGCTGCAAGTGGTCATCTCCAGGGGTAGCTTAAACAGATAGAGAGAGAGAAAAAAAAAACGATGTAAATGTGCACGTTTAGCTGCAGGATTAGTCTTTTATGTGAGTTGTTAAGGTGCATCACATTTGCAAATTTGGTGGGCAAATAATGTCCATTTTACATGGTCAATTGTGCACTGATGTTCCTCAGTGTGCTTAATTCTCATGCTCAGAAACTTGCAAAAGAGTCAAACTCTTGATCACAGATTTCTACTGAAACAACTGGAACCTGTCAGTAAATTGTCATAATGCAATAATTAATATAAATAGGTTAATGTCTGTAATATCTCAATTTATTTGGTCAAATGTTCCAGGAGTGGAGTTTTGAAATATCTGAACTGTGCTTAGACTCTATATCAGTCATCTGTAATTACCTGTGGCCTCATGCCTGATACAGAGTCTAATACCAAATTCACACTCAATTAAGGCACAGAAACACTTTTGAAAGAAACATTTGTGTCTTTACACACTACCGGTGCTGTTCAGAGAAGTATAAATGCATTTACAGAAGAATTACAAATGTATAATTTGATTTTAAGACATATGGTGATGTAAAGACACCTTTACAGTGTATGATACAGCTTAAGTGTGTGTATCTGTGCATTTTTACATCATGTACATATTACAAAATACAGAGCTGTTGTTTTCTCACCTTTCTCAACAAGATTATCAAGGAGGATTAACGCTCGCTCTGTCCAGAGCAACCTACAATGAACAAACAAACCAAAAATAAAATAAACCACAAATGAACATGAGCTGACAGACAACATTTATCAGTCGAGTGGTCACAGCATCACTAAAATCTCACCTGAATTAAAAACTGGGCAAGGACATGTGTGTTTAAGGGCTTTGTATTATTGTTTATTAGCATATATTACTACTATTATTATACAAAGCTAGCAGATGTTACAATTCTTATATAAATAATTTTTTAGGCTTATATTTAATTGTTATAAGACATATATAACCGATTAAACATTTATATTAGCATCTAACATTATCATGCAGTGGTTTCATCCCTGTAGGTTAGTATAAGATGTAGGGAAAATGCAATTTTCAGGGCCTTTATTGTAGTATACACAAACAGTAATAACAACATTTAACTTTCAATAATAATCAAGTACCTTGAAATGGATAACGAATCCTCTTCTGATAAAAGATAATAATACAAGCTTCTGCTCTGCTCGTCCAGGATAACTTCTCCATGACTAACATACAGTCTACAGAAAGAAATGTTGTGATCTATGGTTGCGATCTAATTGCCATCTAGCGACGAATAATAACCAATAATAATATAATGCTCCGGTTCTGTACTTCTGGGGAAAATCAGCAACATCGTGAATAAAATGTAGCATATTTATGTGTCTATATTAGCATTTAGATGTTACAATATAGTTTACTAGCGAAATGACAGTGTTTTTTAAGACAACATACCTTTAACCAAGACTGGAGGCGACTCTGGACTCTGGAGGATGTCTCTGCTGCGTCCTAAAGGTGAGAATGATGGCGGAATATCTCAAATATGTGCATCGTTTCCTCCAAAACAACTGTAGAGATGAACACTGAGGTAGAGAAAGCGTTTTTATCCGCATGTAGATCGGCTATGAAGCGCGCACTTGAATCTTCAATAATTAAGAGTCCAGGTGAAACGGATATATAAAAAATAGACTGGTTGAGTTATTAAATAAATAACCCAATAAAGGTTTAAATAACCTAACAAAGCACCAAATAATTTTAACTCAACCATTGGGTTAAATAAATAACCCAACGTTTTTTAGAGTGTAGATGAATATGACCATGGTGTAAATACAAAGTAAACTTACAAGCTTATTGCCACATAATAGCATGTATGATATTGTCACCTTCAGTGATTTCCTGAGAATAAAAAAACACAACTGGAATAACTACAGCAGTCATGATCCTCTGATCTCACATGAAGCAAGAGATCGTGATGACATATGATGACGTGTGCAAGTGCTGTAGTGGTGTCCCATTTCTTAGGGGTACATTTTGAAGCCCTTCCCCTTCACACTCTGGGAAGGGGAAGTACTCTTGCGTTAAGATCGCGTCAACGGGTTTCCCATCCTCACTTAAAGATTCAGCAGGTACAACATTTATAGTTGTAGACTCGTGTTAACCTCATATAAAGTCACACCGAGCTGATATTTTCCGGTGTGTGGTACATTCCCTTTCCGTAAGGAATCTGTCATTGTAAATTTGTTTGGGGACTGGTTAAAGTGTTTTGCGTCTTGTTAATTGTTTCTAAAATGTAAATTTGTTTCGTACTTGGTATAATTGTTTTTCCTATGTAATTGCGTCTTATGATTGGTAAAAATGTTTTTCAAAATGTAAATTTGTCTCGGGCTTTGTACAAGTGTTTCACACTTTGTAATATTGTTTTGCACTTCCTGGCCACCGTACTTACACCGTACCTTACCCAGAATATAAAAATACATATAAACACATTTAGATTATTTACTTTAATCATCACAATCAGAATGTGAAGGGACTTTCAACCAGCACAACAAAAAACGTTTCTGAAGACAATCACCGACTGCACCTTTAACACTGTTCCATGGTATTTGAACTCTAACAAAACAAAACACAAAATAAGCATGCATGCAAACAGTCCTAGCATGCAAACCTCAAGATAAAACAAACACAAACTGCAACAAGCAACAACAAGAAACAAAATTGTATTAGAATGTATTAGCTGTATTAGAAAATGAGACAAAAATACAGATGAATTAAATGATTTTGTTAGCAGCGTAGCCACAAGAGAGAGCTGTTGAGCTGTAGTTTACTCCTCATTTCACACTGTATTATATTATAAACATGTGAAGTCAGTATTAAATGTTCACCTGTTGTATTTGGTGATTTCTTGTACTGATTTTTATTGCCAGAAGTCAAAATTATTCACCCTTCTGTGACCTTTTTCCCTTTCAAATATTTCCCAAATGATGTTTAACAGAGCAAGAAAATTTTCACAGTATTTCCTACAATATTTTTGCTTCTGGAGAAAATCTGATTTGTTTTATTCCGACTAGAATTAAAGCTGTTTTTAATAATAATTATAAAAAAGCATTTTAAGGTCAAAATTAGCTCTCTTAAGCAATATGTGTATTGGATTGTCTACAGAACAAACCACTGTTATACAATGACTTGCCTAATTACCCTAAGTTTAACCTAGTTAAGCCTTTAAATGTCACTTTAAGCTGAATACTAGTGTCTTTAAGAATATCTAGTCAAATATTATTTACTGTCATCATGGCAGAGATCAAATAAATCAGTTATTAGAAATGAGTTATTAAAACTATTATGATTAGTAATGTGTTGAAAAAAAATCTTCTCTCCGTTAAACAGAAATTGGGTAAAAAAATATACAGGGGGGCTAATAATTCTGACTTCAACTGTATACTTACCTGGATATCTCCCTCAGCTCATCTCAGGTCTGGTGTGTGCGTGTGTAATCCGGGCTGGCTGATAAAACTATGGTTAGTTTTGACGGCTCTTATCTCTGAAGTCCAGGTTCAGTCAGTGTTCTCATGTTCCAGCATTAAATCAGAAATCCTCCAGAAAGCTCTGGGAATCTGCTGTGGATTTCAGACTGACAGGACGAGGGGTTTTCTGCTGCTTTCTGTTGGGTTTGATCTTGTACAGTAGCGTTCAGACAGATCCAACACACACTTTTGGTTCATCTAGAAGGATTGTGTGTTATCCTGTGACAAAACGAGAGATTGAAAGTCTTAGGGTTTGATGTTTTTTGTTTTTCTAGGTGATAAAAAAGGAAAAGCTGAAAATTTTTTAAATCAAGATACATTTTCTTACAATTTGGAGCTAAATGATAATATTAACCCAATAACTAGGGCCAGACAGAATCTGCAGACAATTTCTGCAGAGAATTTTGTAAAAAATCTGCGGATTTATGTGGACTGATTTTAGGAGTATCATGACTAAAACTTATTTAAATATATGAAATAAAAAATAACTCCCTTTTTAACTTGTATTAAATGTTTACAAGGCAAATCCAATTAGATCCACTTTATTTGGTAAACAAAGCAAGTCTCTTATATAATAAATCTACAAGACAGAAAATATTACTGTACCAACTGTATTGTAAATAAATCATATGAACATTTTAATAGTACTGTTATTTACAATATTATTACTAAAATTAATATGAAAACTGAATAAATATAAGTTTACACACATTTAAATACATAGACTCAATGATGGACTAAAAATCTGCGGATTTCTGCGGAAGCACATGAGTTGACATGCAAACGTCATCATATGTCATCGTAATTTCTTGCTTTATATGTGATAAGACGATCACGACTGCTGTAGTTATTCCAGTTGTGTTCTTTTTTGGTATTTATCTTCAGGAAATCACTGAAGGCGTATATCATGTTATTCTAATGATCTAATGTGGCAATAAGATAGTAACTGTACTGCCCATTTACACAGTGGCCATGTTCATTAATGTAAACACACCAAAAACAACATTAACATTATAGCAGACACTGTTAAAGCTCATTCCCAGCCACTAGACTTTTCTGACAGGGTATTCCAGTGTCATCGAGTGTCAGAACGTTGTAGGATTTGCTATACAGGAGTTATTATTAGGAATTATAGATAGCGAAATTTAGCGTTTTTTATTTTAGCGTTTATTTTGTAAATGCATTTAATATTAATATTGACAAAAAATACTAATTTGTGGATCTCCTTACCCCAGGGTGCAGCTATCCTGCCATTGTGGCTGGTGTATTGTGGGAAATTTTCTTAACCCTTCGAGTGTGGTCCTGAAAAATTTCTATTCGAAGGGGTATCTACCCCTCCCCCTTAGCCCTACCCCTTCAAGCTAAAGGGAATAGGGACACCCCTTCTCTAAATGAGAAGTAGGGGTAAGGGGATTGGGCCTAAGACTTGTCTTCTGAAAACAAGGGAAGAAAAAAAAACAAGAAGAAAAAAAAAAGAAGTTTTAAGCTGAATTCTTTGATCATTTTTTATTATTTTGCAGAAAACTATTTATTGTATGTAAGCATAAATCTCAGCAAAATTCATTTATAAATTTAATATGCAAAACAGCTATGCAATATGCAAAATGGCACCGCATTGCTGTATTTAAATAGCATTTTGTCTGAAACATTCTATAAAAGTCTTGATAATTTACATTTGCCAACCACAGTAACACACATCGATTCAATTTCTGTATTACATTTTCAATGCAATTTTGCAAATTATAAAGCAGTAAAATGTATTTAAAGTGACTAATTTGCATATTAAATCTGTGGATAGAGAAGGCTAATTAAAATGATATCATTTAATTTTGCATATATGTGATGGAGAATGCAAATTAATCATTATTTTTCCCTCAACTTATTGTTTTTTTCTCCAAATAATAATGATAAATCATTAACCCACAATTAGCACAAATATATTTCATGTTACCTTCAATGTTGACATGCATGATTTAATCCAGAGAAATGCATCATGCTAATATTTAATTCTGCAGGCGATGGCTCATGCAGACAGATTGAGAAATGAGGAAAAGCACCTGGAAGTGCTGTAATTCATACGCAGGGCTGCAGAAAGCATTAAGCATGTAGAAGTAGGTGAACTCATTAGCAGAAACAGGTGTGATGGTCACTATGGCAACTGCTGGTGCTGATGCTGAGGGGAAACCGAGAGGGAAATGAAGAACACGTACTTAAACGCATCTGAAGCGTTCAGTGTTTACTAGAATTACTAGTCAGTGTATTTGTGTCATTCATGATATTAAATATGAGTACAAGTTAAGCAACGTGATTGGCCACCTCACATGTCAATCAGACCCGTCATGTGGATTAAACTGCAACAATCACGATCTGAAGGTTAAAAGTTTTAACAACAGGGCAGTGTGGTGGCAGTGGGTAGGGATGTCACCACAAAGCAAGAAGGTCGCTGGTTTGAGCTTCAGCTGGGTCAGTTGGCATTTCTGTGTGGAGTTTGCATGTTCTCCCAGTGTTGGCGTGGGTTTCCTCCAGGTGCTTCAGTTTCCCCCACAATCCAAACACATGCGCTATAGAGGAATTGGGTAAGCTAAATTGTCCGTATAGCGTTTGTGTGTGAATAAGAGTGTATGGGTGTTTCCCAGTAATGGGTTGCAGCCGGAAGGGCATCTACTGCGTAAAATATATGCTGGATAATATGGCGGTTCATTCCGCTGTGGTGACCACTGATGAATAAAGGGACTAAGCAATGAATGAAAAGCACAGAGGGATCCTTTGGCTTCACATGACCTCAGTGTGCCATCAAGAGGCATGCTATTGATTTGGACTTGTTTGTATGTGTTTATTTTTTATCTAAAAACCTGTCACTATTCAGTCTAATCTTCTCTAATGTCCTACTGAAAAAATAAAATGTCATCTATATCTTTGGAAGACCTGCCGGTAAGTAACTTAATAGGGAATTTTCATTTTTTTGGGTGAACTATATCTTTAAAGCTGTTAGATCGACAGTATGCATCCTTTTTTTGTCAGAGTTTTATTTACCACTTTGCTTCAAATCAAAGTTTGTGATGTTGTGATTCTCCCCATAGCTGATTGATTTTGTCCTTATGGATGTACAGTGCATCCAGAAAGTACTCATAGCGCTTGACTTTTTCTTCTTTTTATGTTACAGCCTTATTCCAAAGTGCATTAAACTCATTTATTTCCTCAACCTTCTACACACAATCCCCCATAATGACAATGTGAAAAAAAGAGTTTTTGAAATTGTTGCAAATTTATTAAAAATAAAAAAGCTGAAAAATCACATGTACATCAGTATACTCAGCCTTTGCTCAATACTATGTTGATGCACCTTTGGCAGCAATTACAGCCTCAAGTCTTTCTGAATATGATGCCACAAGGTTGGCACACCTGTCTTCGGGAATTTTTGCCCATTCCTCTTTGCAGTACCTCTCATGCTCTATCAGGTTGAATGGGAAGCGACGATGTACAGCCATTTTCAGATCTCTCCAGAGATGTTCAATAGGATTTAGGTCTGGGCCCTGGCTGGGCCACCCAAGGACATTCACCGAGTGAGCCTCTCCATTGATATTTTGGCGGTGTGCTTTGGGTCATTGTCCTGCTGGAAGATGAACCGTCGCCCCAGTCTGAGGTCAAGAGCACTCTGAAGCAGGTTTTCATTCAGGATGTCTCTGTACATCGCTGCATTCATCTTTCCCTCTATCCTGACTAGTCTTCCAGTTCCTACTGCTGAAAAACATCCCCACAGCATGATGCTGCCACCACCATGCTTCACTGTAGGGATGGTATTAGCCTGGTGATGAGTGGTGCCTGCTTTTCTCCAAACGTAACGCCTGACATTCACTCCAAAGAGTTCAATTTTAGTCTCATCAGAGCAGAGAGTTTAGTTTCTTATGGTCTGAGAGTCCTTCAGATGCCTTTTGGCAAATTCTAGACGGGGAGTGGCTTCCATCTGGCCACTCTACCATACAGGCCTGATTGGTGGATTGCTGCACAGATGGTTGTCCTGTAAGGTTCTACTCTCTTCACAGAAGAACGCTGGAGCTCAGACAAAGTGACCATCGCGTTATTGATCACCTCCCTGACCAAGGTCCCCCTGATCCCTCAGCTTAGATGGCCGGCCAGCTCTAGGAAGAGTCCTGGTGGTTCCCAACATCTTCCACTTACGGATGATGGAGGCCACTGTGCTCATTGGAACTTTCAGAGCAGCAGAAATCTTTCTGTAACCTTCCCCAGCCTTGTGCCTCCAGACAATCCGGTCTCGGAGGTCTACAGACAATTCCTTTGTCTTCATGCTTGGTTTGTGCTTTGACATGCACTGTCAACCCTGGGACCTTGTATAGACAGGTGTATGCCTTTTCAAATCATGTCCAATCAACTGAATTGACCACAGGTGAACTCCAATGAAGTTGCTGAAACATCAAGAATGATCAGTGGAAACAGAATGTACCTGAGCTTAATTTAGAGCTTCACAGCAAAGCCTGTGAATACTGATGTACATGTGATTTTACAGGTTTTTTATATTTTATAAATTCGCAACAATTTCAAAAACTCTTTTTTCACATTGTCATTATGGGGGATTGTGTGTAGAATGTTGAGGAAATAAATGAATTTAATCAATTTTGCAATAAAGCTGTAACATAAAAAAACGTGTAAAAAGTGAAGCGGTATGAAAACTTTCCGGATGCGCTGTAAATGAATAAGAAAACAAAAGATTTCCACAACTCTGCATGCTAACACCAGAAAGAACAAGAGCATTTACAAAAAGACAAGACTGGACAGAAAGAATACATATTGTACAGTAATACAACTGACAGAAAACAAGCATGACAAGAGAGGAAAAGAATGAGAGAAAAGATATTAATGTTGAAGACAGATAACAAACTAAGAATTTTTTAGAATATTCTTTTCTTATTTATTAATCAAGAATTTACTTGAGAAGCTCAATGATTATGAAGATATCTTGCTTTTATTTTCATTTATAGTTTTCTTATAAATTGTATATATAAAAGTGACCCTGGACCACAAATCTCAATTTTTAGAAATTGAGATTTACACATGACTTGAAATCTGAATAAATTAACCTTCCACTGACGTGTGGTTTGTTAGGATAAGACAATATTTGGCCGAGATTTAATAATTAACTAAAATCTGAGGCTTAAAGAAAAATAGAAAACAGCTTCTAAAGTTGCCCAGAGAAATGTATATTGCTAGTTACAAATTGAATTTTGACATAATTATGGTAGGAAATTTATTTTCACTTTCAATATCATAATTATTTACACTCACCGGCCGCTTTATTAGGTACACCTTACTAGTACCAGGTTGGACCTCCTTTTGCCTTCAGAACTGCCTTAATCCTTCATGGCATAGATTCAACAAGGTACTGGAAATATTCCTCAGAGATTTTGCTCCATATTGACATGATAGCATCACACAGTTGCTGCAGATTTGTCGGCTGCACATCCATGATGCAAATTTCCCATTCCACCACATACCAAAGGTGCTCTATTGGATTGAGATATGGTGACTGTGAAGGCCATTTGAGTACAGTGAACTCATTGTCATGTTCAAGAAACCAGTCTGAGATGATTCACGCTTTATGACATGGTGTGTTATCCTGCTGGAAGTAGCCATCAGAAGATGAGTACACACTGTGGTCATCAAGGGATGGACATGGTCAGCAACAATACTCTGAGGCTGTGACGGTGACATGATGATCAATTGGTACTAATTGCCCAAAGTGTGCCAAGAAAATATCCCCCACACCATTACACCACCAACACCAGCCTGAACCATTGATACAAGGCAGGATGGATCCATGCTTTCCTGTTGTTGACATCAATTTCTGACCCGACCATCCGAATGTCGCAGCAGAAATCGACACTCATCAGACCAGGCAACATTTCTCCAATCTTCTATTGTCCACTTTTGGTGAGCCTGTGTGAATTGTAGCCTCAGTTTCCTGTTCTTAGCTGACAGGAGTGGCACCCGGTGTGGTCTTCTGCTGCTGTAGCCCATCCGCCTCAAGGTTGGAGGTGTTGTGTGTTCAGAGATGCTTTTCTGCAGACCTCGGTTGTAACGAGTGCTTATTTGAGTTACAGTTGCCTTTCTAGCAGCTGGAACCAGTCTGGCCATTCTCCTCTGACCTCTGGCATCAACAAGGCATTTGCGCCCACAGAACTGCCGCTCACTGGATATTTTCTCTTTTTCAGACAATTCTCTGTAAACCCTAGAGATCTGTAAATCCCAGTAGATCAGCAGTTTCTGAAATACTCAGACCAGCCTATGTTGCACCAAATCCCCTTTCTTCCCCATTCTAATGCTCGGTTTGAACTGCAGCAGGTCGTCTTGACCATGTCTACATGCCTAAATGCATTGAGTCTCTGCTATGTGATTGGCTGATTAGAAATTTGCCAGCAGTGGCGAGCAGTTGGACAGGTGTCCCTAATAAAGTGGCTAGTAAATGTACATATATTTTTCTCTTTGTTCAAACTACTTATTTAAGATGAGTTGAAACAACACAATTCTTGAGTTTTTGTTGGGGACAACTTAATTGTTTTATGTTCAATCCACATCAATTTGTAAAAACTAATAAGTTAACTTAATTTCTTTATGCTGTCCCAACACAAAATGATTAAGTTAACTTAAACAGTTTTACAGTGTTACAATTTAACAACAATTTAAATAGATTTAACATAAAAAAATCAAGTTGGCCCTAAAAAATTTGAAGAATTGTGTTGTATCAAGTATTATTGCTGACCATGTCATCCCTTTATGACCACAGTTTACTCATCTTCTGATGGCAACTTCCAGCAGGATAACGCGCCATGCCATAAAGCAGAAATCATCTCAGACTGGTTTCTTGAACTTGACAATGAGTGCACTGTACTCAAATGGCCTCCACAGTCACCAGATCTCAATCCAATAGAGCACTTTTGGTATGTGGTGGAACGGGAGATTCGCATCATGTATGTGCAACCGAAAAGCAACTGCGTGATGCTATCATGTCAATATGGAGCAAAATATCTGAGGAATATTTCCAGTACCTTGTTGAATCTTTGCCACGAAGGATTAAGGCAGTTCTAAACACAAAAGGGGTCCAACCCGGTACTAGTAAGGTGTACCTAATAAAGTGCCTGGTGAGTGTATATTTTTTGGAGTGTACGCAGGTTAGTTTTACTTTCAGGCTTGACTTGTTTATCCTCTCTTGTTTCGGGACACATCTGAAATACACAACAGGACAGAGTCAGGCTGTGAATCTTTCATCACATCTGTTCCTCAGAGAAGACACCGTGTTTTTCGCCATGTCATTAACATCAAAGATGAAAAATATCTTTAATCAATTTCCTCTCCTGTTCTGCCAAAAAGTGAAACACTTTGGCTTTTTAGCTGCATTGGAAGGTCTGACTCTAAAGGTCTTTAGTGTTGAAATCTCCTCCGTGTCAGAGTTCACATCTAGCAGAGTAATTACCTTCAGAAAACATACAGTAAATCGCTCGGGGAAGCTCTGGAATCATTGTTCAGCTTCACCTTCAGTGGAAAAGCGGCTCAGATGAACACTCATTAACCAGCATCTGCTAACCGCTTTCAGAGAGAGGTTATTTCAGTCTGGGAGTATAATTACCTCTGGAGTTTTGCTTGTTATATTCAGCTGAACACCAGAGGATTTTGCTGGAAATAAAGTTTTGTTTGCAGTGTTGAGATTTTATGTCATTTCTGAACGAGCTAAAACTCATAAAGAGATGTGACATTTAGTGCTGAAAGAAGTGGGAAATGTGTAGGATTTGAGGTGACGTCAAGTGCAATGCTCCAATTACAAAACTCAAAATAGCTTCAGTATTTACTGAGATGAAGAGGAAAAGCTTGAGCTCTCAAATAATTGCTTAAAAGTCTGCACAGAAAAGCATTATAATATATGCACATGCTCTCGGCTTAAAGGGGGGGGGGGGGGGGTAGTATAACCCAGTTACTGTATACTCAGTTATATCTGTTTGGAAATAACTCAGTTTTTTGAGCACACTTTGTTATTATTGTTCATTTATTCGTTTACTGGAAATCAGAACTGAATTTAGAAATCGTTGCAGATCTTTGAGCTTAACAAACAAAATTAAATATATAGGCTAATGGATGTCTTCAGTGGAGTGAGTTTCCACCGTTTGTTACCTTATAAAAGTAAAGGAGTAAAGTAAAGAGTAAAAGTTAAGATGTGACTGTCTCAGGGGCGCCGCTAGTGGGGGGAGTTTGGAAGATTCTAAGGGCCCATACATTTAGGGGAACCCCAGAGACATTATCAAGGGCCTGCGCAATACACAAATACACTTCATTGAACTTGTACAGGGTGGGCCATTTTTATGGATACACCTTAATAAAATGGGAGAGCACAATTGTATATGTGAGGGGGCAAACTTTTCAAGATGGGTGGTGACCATGGTGGCCATTTTGAAGTCGCCATCTTGGATCCAACTTTTGTTTTTTCAATAGGAAGAGGGTCATGTGACACATCAAACTTATTGGGAATTTCACAAGAAAAACAATGGTGTGCTTGGTTTTAACGTAACTTTATTCTTTTATGAGCCCCCTCACATATACCAATGTGCTACAAACAGGACATTAATATCACCAACCATTCCTATTTTATTGAGGTGTATCCATATAAATGGCCAACCCTGTACACATGGATATCACCTATATACTAAATAACTGCAGGTTAACTATATATATATATATATATATATATATATATATATATATATATATATATATATATATATATATATATATATATATATATACATATACATATATATATATACATATACATATATATATATACATATACATATATATATATATATATATACATATACATATATATATATATATATACATATACATATATATATATATATATACATATACATATATATATACATATACATATACATATATATATACATATACATATATATATACATATATATATATATACATATATATATATATATATATATATATATATATATATATATATATATATATATATATATATATATATATATATATATATATATATATATATATATATATATATATATATATATATACATAGACATATATATTAATACATATATATATTAATACAATGCTATTAGTAACTAATACAGTTCTGGTAACAAATAACCTTCAATTTTCCGAATTTGATTGTAATGCTTGTAAAATGTACAAAAAAATGTACAAACTACAAAATTTCTAAATATTTTTTAAATAAAATTGTTTAAAATTTCAAATTAAAATTCATATTTTTCATCTAACATATACGTTGGGGTTGTATTAGGCATCAGTGATTTAAATGAGCTCAATAGAAAAGTAAATATAAATTTAAAGGAGACTTCAAAAGAATCGAACAAATAAATCATCCAGGGGTACGTTTCCCAAATAATGACGTAACTCGCAGTTGAACTATCATAGTACAATGCATCGGTTAAAAAATGAACATCGTAGTGATGAGTGTTTCCCAAAACCCGAAGTTTCTCTGTCGCAGATCCGTCATTTGAACCACGTTAGTTTTAACGTAAAACGCCCATAGCGATGCTTTAAGCGGGGTGGAGTAATAACTTTTTAGAGAAAAACCCCATCATTTCTTTGTGCAGATTATATTGTTTTACATATTTAAAATTATATTGTTTAAAATTATATTGATTATATTGGTTCACGCATTTAAAATAAAATCCAATATTAGTTTTGGTAAAAACATGCACTCGTTTTCCATATTAATTGAAATACATGTAAACGACACATATAGGGCCAATGTTTTCTTAACAAATATTATTGAGAACATTACATATTCTATACTAAAACATAAAATCACTTACAAAAGCTAACACGTATTCTAATATCATATATAAATCATATAAATAAATAAATAATGAGGCTGTTTATTAAGAAATTTAATATTTATTAGGAAATGTAAAAAAATCCTACTTTAATAATAATTTTAATTAATGATGATGACGATTATTATTATTATTATTATTATTATTATTATTATTATTAAATAGGACATTGTTTATTTATTTATTATTGTTATGTTTGATGTTTTCTTTGTCTATTTTTTTTTTACCCTCCTCTCTGCTTGTTTAGTCTTTAGGTTTCTTATTGGTTTACCATTCTGTCCATCATCATTATGACGAAGTCGGTTCCACCAATCCCAGGACGAGCCGCCAGGATTTAAAGCCCCGACAGACCAGTGTGTGGTGTTCGCTCTGCCTCGGCGTACTATTTGTGCTCCACGCAAATTGATTGTGCTATGCTTCGGCTGTTCAGTGATTTATTATCTCAGTTTACTGTGGTAATTCGAGTTTGCTTGTTGAACTTCGTTGGCTTTAGGTAACAATGTGAGGGCTGTTGTGTGGTTCTAAACTAAGCTTTGACCGTCTTATTCGGTTTGTTTTAGTTTAGACTGATATTTTGTTAGATTAGTTTGAGTGTTTTGCCAGTTGTGTATTTTGAGTTTTGTAGCTTTAATTAGTTTAGTTCGGGTGTCGTATACACTGAAGATTTCCGTGTTTATTTGTATTTATTTTTTGACGCCTATTTTAGACTTTAGTTTTAAGGATTGTTTTGTTTTGTTAATTTCTTTGATTTGGCTTACACTCGTTGTTTTTGTTTAAAGATAATTATAAATGTTTGTTTCTTTCTTTTTCCTCTTCAGTTACAGTTATATAATTTTCAACTATTGAGTAAAAAGCTTAAATAGAGAATTGATTCCTGCCTCATCCTTGATCTGTCGCACACATTACACCTGTCTCACTTAAATGTTACAGCATCCCACTAAAACATCTTAAAAACATAACAATTATTTTTTTTGAAAAGTCTACTTTTACAGTTTGACACATGCAAACCACTGCAGAAATGTTCTAACCAACAGGTCCATGTCATATACAGTCAGGGGCGTAACAGCCATTTTAAAAGTGGGGGGGGGGACAGCTGTATGGTCATCCAAAAGTGATTAATGATTTATTAGCAATAAATTTTATTTAATAATAAAATTCTAAAATAATTACAAAATATGAATAATAACAATAAATAAACAGAAGCACACACATTTAAATTAAGCATTACTCTGTGTGAAAATATTTTTAAATACTACAATGCAATTGCAAGTTAAAACTACACATATAACGTGAGATGGACATCGCCATGTGTACTTGCGGCCGATGCGTCATTCATAAAAGCAGAACACGCAGGATTCAACACATAAATTCACCAATTACTCCCCAAATACATGCAAGTAAGTGGTTGGTGAACGTAGAGAGGAGTAGATTCAACTTTATATTACTTTCAGTATGTGTATCTGATATGATTAAAACACATAGGCAAATTATATTTTAATGGATTCTTAGACTTCCTTGTGTGTTTTACAAACGCTAAAGTTTTACAAACGCTCTTGTTTTACTAGTACTTGTGTGTATTTACATGTCTAAATCATAAATTAAGCAATAGGCCGTAAAAAAGGCTGCATAACTGTGATAAAATAACACGTCTTTCCCAGCAGAGTTAAGTTGGTTTTGTTTTCGGAAAAAAAAAAAACGAAAAAAAGAAGCACTTTTCCGACGGTCCCTTACTGAGAGCTTAGCTCAGCGCGAGCTCTCTCTGGCTAAACGCAGATTGCGACTGCTCAAGCAGTGCTCGTAATATCGAGTGAAAAAAGAAAAAGACAGCTGTGAAACATAACCTGCTCTGTCTTTTTGTAGGGAATACAGTTTAGATCTTTTTAGGGTGAGAGGTTTTTTAGTTAATGCCGTCTGTCACTGAATGTGTCAGGAATACCGAAAACAAAACCAACTTAACCCCGCTGTCTTTCTCTGGCTCAGCGCCAGACAAGACACCAGCACCAGGGACTTTACGGTTCTCACTTCGAAACGGAACAAAAGTAGGATTCTGTAACGTT
>NC_079454.1:51250840-51270840 GCF_903798145.1 Danio aesculapii | reverse complement strand
TAGTCAATTGTTTCCTTGTGTATTAATACCCTGTTCTGTTAGCCCTTCATGGTCATTAGTTTTCAGTCAGTCCCATGATGTCTGAGTGTTTGTTGTTTTGTTTTAGTTTGGTTTGTTTAGACATGGCAGACATCAAGCATGACGTCAAAAATGCTAATAGATTTTATGTCAAAACCTTGACGTATATTTAACACCCACACATTGATGCTCTTTTGATCATCAAAATAACAACACAAAATGTTCTATGATATGGAGGGCTTACGTATCTGCCATTATATATCTTTGAAAACAGGTGATAGGTTAAGGCAAAGGGGTCATAAAAAAGCATGAGAGAGGACTTGGGGATGCATTGAGACCCATCTGTGGTATGAAATGTATACAACAGATGTTGAAACTGTCATGTATATTTGAAAAGACACACACTGTATGGGAGAGAAAAGTCCAGTTTAGATGTTTGAAACATAGATACTAGTCATGATTACCAAATGTGAACTGTATGTGGAAAAACGGTGATGATTATATTAGATCTGTACATTATAAGGGTCAACAAGAAGAGGGGTCTTTAAATAGGGGTCGTAAAGGAGCAGGAGCTGGGAGAGGCCTGTTGAACCAGTAAACAGCTGTGAAAACACAAAGGTGGGAGGAAGCAAGGATAAAGGGGATAGCAAATTTGAGGGACACTGGATTTGTCCTGGGGAGAGACTGAGATGGGTCTGCTCCAGGCTAAGCCGGAAAGAAAATGAATGAATAAATGAAAAAACATAAAAAGTGGTAAAACCTTGACATCTATTTGACATCTACAAATTGATCTACAAATTTGACATCTACAAAATAACAATATAAATAATACAGGAAAGTTTTATTAACCTGAAAGCTTCAATTTCAAAACGACATCAAATTAAAATCTAATATTGGCTAATCTAATATTTAAATGATGAATGTGATCCATTTCTACAATTAGAAATAGTCTAAATTTAATGATCACTTAAAATTTTAGTCAGATTAAATTTGGAGCTGAAAAAGCAATATAAATAAATTCTAATAAATAACACATGTCCTTTCAGAAGCACTAGAAAAGGCTTACATGAATTTACCCTTCGACCATGCTGTTAGTTTGTCATTGGGCTAATAGACGGACTACAATTTTTAAGATATAAAAATGCAGTTTTACAGATGCCTTCAAATGACAGGTTGCTATCAAAAATCACCCCCCAATTTTTGACTGAAGATGAGGACTGAACTAAGAATCCATCAGTGTTCTAGGTTTTTGCATGTGAGGTTTTTGGGCCCAATAAGCAAGACCTCACCAATAAGCAAGACCTACGCTGTAAAAAATAAATCTGTAAAATTTACGGTAAAAAAACAGCAGCTGTGGTTGCCAGTATTTTACTGTTAAAAATACGGTACAAACCGTAAAAATAATTTCTCATTTTACAGTAAACTACCGTATTTCATTAATTCATAGATGTAATATTTCTGTATTTTGAATAACCAACATCTACACATCTTTTGTTACACAGTTAGACAGGTTAGCACAGCCATATGCAGGTGGTGATGTGAAAGCTACATAATGAACCAAAGCTCATCACTAACAACTATTCCCACAAGCAGAAAAGTGTATCAGTGTATAGAAGGTGCTCAGTGTCATTCACACAGCTACTAAACACCAGTATGGTAACACACGTAAAATTAAAGTCATGAAATAAACATTGTAAGTAAGTAAGTAAGTAAGTAAGTAAAGGGTTATTTATATAGCACCTTTCCCAGACATTGAGTCACAAAGTGCTTTACAATAAGAGAGAACAAGTAAAAGAACAAGACAATAAAAGAAAGCATGTTAAAACACATTAAAACTAATTAAAATCCAAACACAGAAACACTAATTCTGTTAATTAAAAGCTTGACTAAAAAGGTGCGTCTTTAAATGCTTTTTAAAAAGTAACTAGTTTAGTAACTGATCCCAGAGTTCTCAGTGCTATCGGGAGAGAGTTCCAGAGCCGTGGAGCCACCACACGGTCACCTTTAGTCTTAAGACGAGTTCTGGGAATGGCTAAAAGGTCTTTGCCAGAAGACCTCAGAGACCGGCTACATGAGTAACTGCTTAAAAGATCTTGAATATACAGTGCTTGAACATGCAGAGCTCTATATGTAATGACCAGAATCTTAAAATTTACTCTAAAACTTATAGGAACCCAGTGAAGTGCCTTAAGCACAGGTGTAATGTGTGACCTCCTACTAGTGTTAGTTAAATAGTAGTAGTAGTAGTAGTAGTAGTAAAACTTTATTGTCCTTGACAGTAAATTTGTTATGGGCATCGCCATATTGCTGCAGACATTCACTAAAAACAAGCAATAAAAACAATACAGTTACAGTTACAAAATTTATAATGGTAATTAAGATGGACTCTTATTAAATAAACCCACTGAAACAGGTACAAAGGATTTCGGTTTAACCTACACTTTGGGACTCTATACCTTCTACCAGAGGGAAGCAGTTCGTAATGAGGAAACAAAAAATGAGTTGGATCGTTTACAATCCTTTCCACCAGATTGAGGACACAATTCTCATATAAAACTCGAGGATTAAAATATTCATCGTGCACAACAATTTTACGGGCTGTCTTTAAGAGATGCATCAATTTAGATTTACACTGAACAGATACTGTGATACCATACCTGACAATGCTTTCAAGAACTGCTTTATAAAACAACATCATGAGTTTCTTGTTAACTCCAGAAAGACGCAACCTCCGCAAAAAACACAAGCTCTGGTGTAAACGAGAACAAACCCACTCAATGTGTGTTTTCCATGTGAAAGAACTGTCGGTGTAAATGACCAAGTACTTATAGGTTTCTGACTGAGGAATAGGATGGTCATGTACAACCACTTGACGATGGTCACCTATACATTTTGGCTCAAATACCATCTCTTCTGTTTTCTTAGTATTTATTTTTAGCTTATTTCTATCACACCACTCAACAAACTGACTAATTTCTGACTGATAGATAACACCAATATCATCATTCTCATAAAGTAAACTTAATATGGCTGGTGTCATCGGAATATTTAAAAATAAAATTCTGTGAATGCCTACTTGAACATTGATTTGTAAAAAGAGTAAAGAGAATAGGTGAACTGACACAGCCTTGTGGAACCCCAGTATTACTGCTCTTTTCATCTGAATGGATATTTTTAACCTTTACAACCTGAGTTCTGTTTGTTAAAAATGAGAAATACCATTTGCATATGCATGGGTTTATGTTCAGCGGTTCCATCTTTTCAATTAACAAATGTGGTTGGGTAAAAGCCTCGCCGCTGCATTCTGCACAACTTGCAATCGATCCATGGAAGATTTGTTCAGACAAGTGAACAGAACATTACAATAATCCAATCTAGAAGAGATGAAGGCATGGACAAGCATCTCCATCTTTTCCTTTGACACAATATCTCTTTATCAAGAGTTTATCAACATTAGATGTAACATAAATCTCTAATGTACAGAACTGATGGGGAAACAACTACAAAGATAGTAATGTCAACAAAGTGAAGTTTCATAAACTAATTTCGAGAGGAGCACGTGATATGATTGAGCACGTCTGGCCGTTCATCTGTAATCAGTAATAATCCAATCAGAGTGATCCTACTTTACTATAAATGGATCATTTTCTCCCTACTGCTCTATCTTCGTTTGGAAGAATCCCCCCTTCCACCCCATCTCCTCCTTTTCCTCCCTTTTCTAAAGGGGGAGCTCTCGAGACCTACCTGATCTCGGATCTTCTGATATGCTTATCGACCGGGCGGGAGCCGATATCTACGAGCTCAGGGTTCTCTCCCGGGACAGCATGCCAAACCTGCTTTATACGCCAAGCATATCTAAGTGGGAACTCTTGAAATGCATAAAAAGTGATGTGCCATGCAGGGAATTCTGGGAAAGTCAATTTACAGTCATTCGCCGTATATATTACGGAAACATACTGTAAACCAGGTTACGGATTTTTACAGTGGCATTTTTACAGTTTTTTTCCGTTGAAATCACGGCCATTTTTTTGTGTATTTACACAATATATGTGTGTACTGTCTATATTTATTAGTGCACATTTGCACACTTACAATAACTCTCGAAAAAAAAAACATTGCGAATGTCTGAGTGTGCCTCATACAGGTGAGTGGTCTTGACAAACTACCTGTGGAAACACTCATCTCTCACAAACTCCTATATTATGTAAAAGCAAATGATTATTTAGGATGTTACTTGTTATTTGATTTCTGTTTAAGCGCTGTGTTCAAGATTTAGCAATAGAGGCGCACTTTTATGCAGGGATGTTTAGCGCTAATCTGAAACCATCCAGATATACCGTTACTGCCTTATCGCGACAGCCTTGTTCTACCGGTCTCCATAACTTCACCTCAGCTGTTTCTGAAAATACAGCGCTTGCTGTAAGAACAGCCAACACAATCTCACGGCAATTCGTAACTTTTTGATTTAGTGGCTAATTCGTATGAATTCGTACGATCTAATTCGTACAATTTAGTACAATTTGTTCATCCGCCAATGACGGTTGGGTTTAAGAGTGGGGTTAGGTGCCACGCCTCCTTTTTAAAATCGTACAATTTCGTACGACTGAACTAGTATGAATTCGTACAAATTAGCCACTAAACTGTCAAAACGTAAAATACTTACGTTTTCTCGTGAGATCAGGCTGGAACAGCAGAAACCGTTACTACTTCACCTATGTCACTTTAGAGCTAGTGTTTTAATGAGTCTCTAGCGTAATGTCTAAAGTGATGACAAAACAGGTGATTTTGCTGACATTTTAAGATTATAAGGCTGAACAGCATGAAATGCCATCAGTCTACAGAGATTTGCCAGTATTTCTTTGTTGCAATCGGGAGATCACAGTAATTAACCCAAAAAAGCCAAAGCAAAGCAAACACTAGTAGATTACTATAGTATAAATACAGCACTACAACATACAAAAGAGAGAGATCAACTTGTTTAGCGCTAATCTGAAACCATCCAGATATACCGTTACTGAAATATCCTTATCGCGACAGCCCTGTCCTACCGGTCTCCATAACTTCACCTCAGCTGTTTCTGAAAATACAACGCTTGAAGAACATATTGACTCATTTCATCTCCCTGACGTCCATTTTTACAGCACTAATAACTTCTTCTGCTTTTAAAAGCTCTTTTAATGACATGTTCCTGCCACAGTGCAAACCTCTATTAAAATGTCCACGGTGTGATGTGTTTACGGAACATTAGCATTGCTGTATTAATCTACTCTCTGAGGTAAACAGCACATATTTCATCCGCAATCCATATCTCAGCTACACTAACGGGAAAGTATCAGGACAACGTGACATTAGCAAAGGCTTTTCTGACATTGATTAAGGACACAGCATTGTTTAAAATACTCTGAGAAACATGGACATGAATATAGTAGTCATGCAGTATGAAGGATTGTTAAAGAAAAAGGTTTTGCTATCGCTGTGATTTTACATAAGGTATTATATTATATTTTCTGCTAATTTTCTAAGCAGATACTGTGCTGTAACTATTATTTAAATGATTCCACCAATATCACATAATAGTTAATTTTATGTTTTAAGGTCATCATCAACTTTCATTTTTGTTTAAAGTTTTATTAATTTTTATGTTTTGTCAGTTGTTTCTGCTACTGTTTTTATTAATATAAATACATCTTATTTTGTGATATAATAATGCTAAAGTTATTTTTATTTATGTATATATAATACAATGTAAAACATAAATATGCATTTTTTAAGGTAGATCGTTTTAGCATTTTTTGGAGCTTCTTTTTTATTCATATATAATATTTGAATCACCAAAATAACAACACAAAATGTATTATGATACGAGAAATGTTTTATTCATCTGAAAGCTTTAATTCAAAATTTCAAAACAACATCAAATTTCCATCTAATATTGCTGTAAAAAACCCACATCAAAATGCAGATCTATTTGGTGTCAAAACCTTGACGTCTATTAGACATCCACACATTGATGCTCTTTCGACCACCAAAATAACAACACAAAAAGTATTATGATATAAAAAAAAAAATGTTTTATTCATCTGAAATCGTCAATTACAAATTCTAAAGCAACATCAAATTGACTTCTAATATTGATGTCAAAAAACACGTCAAAAATGCTTATCGATTTGATGTCAAATCTTTGACGTCTATTTAACATCCCCACATTGATGCTCTTTTGAACACCAAAATAATGAAAACAAAATTTATTATCATACAAGATCTGTTTTATTAGTCTAAAAGCTTCAGTTCAAGGTTGAAAAATTGACATCTAATGATGGCGTCAAAATGGACATCTACAAATTGATGTCATTTTGACCACCAAATGTATTATACATCTGAAAGCTTCAATTTCAAAACGACATCAAATTGAAATCTAATATTGGCGTCAAAATGCGAATCTTTTTTTATTAATATAAATACATCTTATTTTGTGATATAATAATGCTAAAGTTATTTTTATTTATGTATATACAATACAATGAAAAATATAAATATGCATTTTTTAAGGTAGATCGTTTTAGCATTTTTTCGGAACTTCTTTTTTATTCATATATAATATTCAAATCATTTTTATTTCAGATTTATTAATTTTATATGTATGCAAAATTAAGAAAATAAGCAATCAAAGATATTAAAGAAAATATTGAATAATAAAAAAATAACTAAAGGAGAAATACATTTTTTCTGTTTTTATTTAAATGGAAATGTGATACATAGTTATAAGATACAGTTGAAGTCAGAATTATTACCCTCCTAGAATTTTTTTTTTTTAAATATTTTAACAGAGCAAGGAAATTTTCACAGTATGTCTGATAATATTTTTTCTTCTGAAGAAAGTTTTATTTGTTTTTTATTTCGGCTAGAATAAAAGCAGTTTTTAATTTTTTATGAACCATTTTAAGGTCAAAATTTATAGCCCCTTTAAGCTATATATTTTTTCGACTGTCTACTTGCCTAATTACCCTAACCTGCCTAGTTAACCTAATTAACCGAGTTAAGCCTTTAAATGTCACTTTAAGCTGTATAGAAGTGTCTTGAAAAAATATATGGTAAAATATTATTTACTGTCATCATGACAAAGATAAAATAAATCAGTTATTAGAAACGAGTTATCAAAACTATTATGTTTAGAAATGTGTTGAAAAATCTGCTCTCTTTTTAACAGAAATTGGGGGAAAAAATAAACATGGGGGCTAATAATTGAGGGGGGCTAATAATTCTGACTTCAACTGTATATTTGAGCAATATCACATGAGTAGCAGTGCGATATGGCTGTATATCAGCAGTGTTGGGAGGCGTGCATAGGCTCAAGACCACAGGCCAAGCGCCTTAACGTACCACCAGTGCCGATAAACAGCCATATCGCACTGCTACTCATGTGATATTGCATTTATACAACAGTTTGACGGCATATTCGTGTGTATAAATAAGAAAATCAAACACGGAGAGTCTAAAAATCCTTTTATATGAGGAACTACTTTCTTGCTCCCTTCTTTCACATCTGCAGCTGAAGTCAGAACAGCAGAAACCGTTACTACTTCACCAATGTCACATTAGAGCTAGTGTTTTAATGAGTCTCTGGCGTAATGTCTAAAGTGATGACAAAACAGGTGATTTTGTGGACATTTTAAGATTATAAGGCTGAACAGCATGAAATGTCATCAGTCTACAGAGATTTCCCAGTATTTCTTTGTTGCAATCGGGAGATCACAGTAATTAACCCCAAAAAAGCCAAAACACAGCAAACACTAGTAGATTACTATAGTATAAATACAGCACTACAACATACAAAAGAGAGAGATCAACTTAGAGTGTCAATATCTGTTTTATAATGATTTGATCAGCTGTAGTTTAAAGTTTACGCTGAGAAAATGCTGTTTGTCTCTTCCAAGGACCTATTATGTTTTCTCTGTCACCATCTTGTGGCAGAACATCAACTGTCTTTGCTCTGCTCAATGAAAGGCTGATGGACACTGACGCTGTGTCTTTCAGAAAATATATATATTTATAATAGGCACTGTCCTTATAAATAAACTGCATAGTTGCAATCTAAACTTCATTCTCACCTAAAAAAGCCTGAGAAGTACATTATGTTGTCCAACAGCTGCAATATTTGTCAAACTGTAGTCCTCTCCTTGCCACTCATGTGGCCACAGCATGCTCGCTAGCCAGGTAAACTGACCCCGAGCTGGAGTCTGGCGTCCTTCTTTATACCCCAGACTCCGCCCATCGAGCCTTAAATGGCATCTCTTTAAACATGAAACCTTGTCTGCTTAACAGACAAATAACACATAAAACATTAACCACATACAACCCTTAACAGCTCTCCTCCTGTAAAACAGGACAAACAACAACGCTGGTTGTACCCACATAAACGCAAATGGTACGGTCGTCATAAGCGCGCGTCCTTCCTTCACTCAGGTTCGCCGGTCTCGTGCTGAAGTCCGAACCCCCCTAACAAACAGACAACAAACAGACAAACGAAAACACGCAGACAATGGGTGTGTGTAAGTATGCTCCATGTGAGATTATAGGGGAGAGATGAAACTGTGGAGGAATGACAGAATGCCGGTGACATGACGCGTGCACTCATCAATATGTATATTGGTGCGGCCGTCAGAGACGGAGGGGAGAAGTCTCACTTCTCCACATTCATTTAATAACAAAATATTGATGGGGAATGAATGAATTAATTCAAAATTAAATTAATTGTGTGTGTGTTTTACCTTGTGGGGATATTATTTTAGGTCCCCATGAGGAAATTTTTGTGAAAACTGTACATGTTGGTGTGTGTGAATAGTTACATATAAATTAAGTCCTTCAGAGTACAGTAAAAGTAAAATATGACTTAGTAACACCTTAGCAACTACTATAGAGTGATGTTTAGGTGGTTCATTCCTCTGTGGCGACCCCTGATAAATAAGCTGAATGAAGTGAATGAATGAATCAATCTTCATTGTTCATGTAAGTAACATTCACTAACATTGCTGTTCATGTGGGTTAGTTAGCAGTCTTTCCACATGAGATGTGGCTTATGTTTAACCCCTTGAAGTGTTTTGTTGACCTGTGTGGTGTGTGGAGATCGTGTGCTTCCGTGGAGCTGAAGAGATTCAAACACTGCAGTCAAGCTCAACACGGGAAACTCTGATGAGTTATGAGTTTGGACATCGCCGGGTCATTTCACATTCCTTTCATTTCATAGTCCTTTCTCTTCTCATCTTCAAAGATGGCTTTAAACAATAGAAGAAGAAATGAACACTAGAAGAAGAAAAGAAAAAAGAAAAGACATCAGATTGGTCCATCTAAAACTCAGCATTTAAGATCGGCTCCTCCGAAATACATGACAGGGACATTTATCATTTATGATATTATTATTAAACTATTTACAAACAAAGGCTCAGCAAAACAGTTGTGCATCTCAGAGCAAAGCTGTGGCGTTTCATTCTGGAATGAATCTGTTTCTGAACAAATCATTTCAGTCAATGATTCAATGATCCCATTTCAGTCAGTGATTCAATGATCCCATTTCAGTCAGTGATTCAATGATCCCATTTCAGTCAATGATTCAATGATCCCATTTCAGTCAGTGATTCAATGATCCCATTTCAGTCAGTGATTCAATGATCCCATTTCAGTCAGTGATTCAATGATCCCATTTCAGTCAGTGATTCAATGATCCCATTTCAGTCAGTGATTCAATGATCCCATTTCAGTCAGTGATTCAATGATCCCATTTCAGTCAATGATTCAATGATCCCATTTCAGTCAGTGATTCAATGATCCCATTTCAGTCAGTGATTCAATGATCCCATTTCAGTCAGTGATTCAATGATCCCATTTCAGTCAATGATTCAATGGTCCCATTTCAGTCAGTGATTCAATGGTCCCATTTCAGTCAGTGATTCAATGGTCCCATTTCAGTCAGTGATTCAATGATCCCATTTCAGTCAATGATTCAATGATCCCATTTCAGTCAGTGATTCAATGATCTCATTTCAGTCAATGATTCAATGATCCCATTTCAGTCAGTGATTCAATGATCTCATTTCAGTCAATGATTCAATGATCCCATTTCAGTCAGTGATTCAATTGTCCCATTTCAGTCAGTTATTCAACGATCCCATTTCAGTCAATGATTCAATGATCCCATTTCAGTCAACGATTCAATGATTCCATTTCAGTCAGTGATTCAATGATCCCATTTCAGTCAGTGATTCAATGATCCCATTTCAGTCAGTGATTCAATGATTCCATTTCAGTCAGTGATTCAATGATCCCATTTCAGTCAGTGATTCAATGATCCCATTTCAGTCAGTGATTCAATGATCCCATTGCAGTCAGTGATTCAATGATCCCATTTCAGTCAGTGATTCAATGATCCCATTTCAGTCAGTGATTCAATGATCCCATTTCAGTCAGTGATTCAATGATCCCATTTCAGTCAGTGATTCAATGATCCCATTTCAGTCAGTTGTTTAACGATCCCATTTCAGTCAATGATTCAATGATCCCATTTCAGTCAACGATTCAATGATTCCATTTCAGTCAGTGATTCAATGATCCCATTTCAGTCAGTGATTCAATGATCCCATTTCAGTCAGTGATTCAATGATCCCATTTCAGTCAGTGATTCAATGATCCCATTTCAGTCAGTGATTCATTGATCCCATTTCAGTCAGTTGTTTAACGATCCCATTTCAGTCAATGATTCAATGATCCCATTTCAGTCAACGATTCAATGATTCCATTTCAGTCAGTGATTCAATGATCCCATTTCAGTCAGTGATTCAATGATCCCATTTCAGTCAGTGATTCAATGATCCCATTTCAGTCAGTGATTCAATGATCCCATTTCAGTCAGTGATTCAATGATCCCATTTCAGTCAGTGATTCAATGATCCCATTTCAGTCAGTGATTCAATGATCTCATTTCAGTCAATGATTCAATGATCCCATTGCAGTCAATGATTCAATTGTCCCATTTCAGTCAGTTATTCAACGATCCCATTTCAGTCAATGATTCAATGATCCCATTTCAGTCAGTGATTCAATGATCCCATTGCAGTCAATGATTCAATTGTCCCATTTCAGTCAGTTATTCAACGATCCCATTTCAGTCAATGATTCAATGATCCCATTTCAGTCAATGATTCAATGATCCCATTTCAGTCAGTGATTCAATGATCCCATTGCAGTCAATGATTCAATTGTCCCATTTCAGTCAGTTATTCAACGATCCCATTTCAGTCAGTGATTCAATGATCCCATTTCAGTCAGTGATTCAATGATCCCATTTCAGTCAGTTGTTTAACGATCCCATTTCAGTCAATGATTCAATGATCCCATTTCAGTCAACGATTCAATGATTCCATTTCAGTCAGTGATTCAATGATCCCATTTCAGTCAGTGATTCAATGATCCCATTTCAGTCAGTTGTTTAACGATCCCATTTCAGTCAATGATTCAATGATCCCATTTCAGTCAACGATTCAATGATTCCATTTCAGTCAGTGATTCAATGATCCCATTTCAGTCAGTGATTCAATGATCCCATTTCAGTCAGTGATTCAATGATCCCATTTCAGTCAGTGATTCAATGATCCCATTTCAGTCAGTGATTCATTGATCCCATTTCAGTCAGTTGTTTAACGATCCCATTTCAGTCAATGATTCAATGATCCCATTTCAGTCAACGATTCAATGATTCCATTTCAGTCAGTGATTCAATGATCCCATTTCAGTCAGTGATTCAATGATCCCATTTCAGTCAGTGATTCAATGATCCCATTTCAGTCAGTGATTCAATGATCCCATTTCAGTCAGTGATTCAATGATCCCATTTCAGTCAGTGATTCAATGATCCCATTTCAGTCAGTGATTCAATGATCTCATTTCAGTCAATGATTCAATGATCCCATTGCAGTCAATGATTCAATTGTCCCATTTCAGTCAGTTATTCAACGATCCCATTGCAGTCAATGATTCAATTGTCCCATTTCAGTCAGTTATTCAACGATCCCATTTCAGTCAATGATTCAATGATCCCATTTCAGTCAGTGATTCAATGATCCCATTGCAGTCAATGATTCAATTGTCCCATTTCAGTCAGTTATTCAACGATCCCATTTCAGTCAATGATTCAATGATCCCATTTCAGTCAACGATTCAATGATCCCATTTCAGTCAGTGATTCAATGATCCCATTTCAGTCAATGATTTAATGACTTCCTTCACCGCAGTCAGTAAGGACCCGTTTACACTGTCAGGTCTTGATGCCCAATTTCGATTTATTGCCTTTATCTGATTTTTTTTTACTGTCCGTTTACACGTTCTTTTAATTGTGACCAGAGCTTTACATTAACACCTGCCAACCCGGGTAGATTTCAGCAATGGCGAGTTAGAGAACCACTCTCACTACCCACTTTGGCTGGTTGAAGATCATTTTAAAATGATAGCTTTCTTAAAAGCAGGGTTCGACAATAAAGAGTCCCAATATACATGCAAATGCCGTCTTAGAATCGAGAAACAGCATGAATTACTTAGAATTACACGTTCTTTTAATTGTGACCAATTGTGTCCCTAGTGTGTGTGTGTGTGTGTGAAGTTTCAGCTTAAAAATACCACACAAAAAACGTTTTATAGCTCAAAAACGGAATTTTAGGAGCCAAATCGTGACATTTTGGTGACTGTTGCTTTAAATTCAAATGAGATGTGCTCTTTTAAAAAGAGGGCGGAGCTATAAAACACATATGCATATGCATAAAAAGTGACTCAGACGAAGGTCTATGGAGACTGCAATGTTCATTTGTGCATCTTAAATTAGCGGCCAGCTGGGAGAGATCGTCACTAATGGGAGGGGCCTTCCCCTTCTGATGACATGTACAAAGGAAGAATGTCAATCTAAGTGTTTCTGCAGACTGTTTTTATCAAGTGTGATTATGAAAATTTAATTAATTCATTTTGACCATTAGTCTTGGTTATATTCACACACTGCAGCCTCACAACTCTGTTTAAACCCCTCGTAAAAGTGATTTTTGCATAATAGGTCCCCTTTAAAATAACATAATACATTTAAATGCATAGCAAACTTGGTCCATTATCTCAAAGACAACACAAATGCACTAAGAGAATACCCAGACAACTTGAGTTTGGATTTCTTGGAGCTTTTATGAAGAACACAGCAGTGAAGTAAAGTGGAGTAATGGCTCTCAAAGGACACGACACTGTTCAGTACGACCAAAGCGGACCCAGAGGATTTATAAGTGAAAGAGTGGGATCAGAACGGCAGGTGGAAATCAATGGATCTCACAGTGTGAAGCTGAAGGCAGAACAGACCAGACGGGATTAAATCAGAGCCGTGCTGTTCAACACTAGACCTTAAAACAGCACACGGAGAGAGAGCAAACCACAAGTCACCAAACAGCGGTCACCGCCTGTTTCACTTCCACACAGAGACAATCCTTATTCTTTTAAATCAGGCTTTGACAAACTAGGGTTCATTTTTATATTCACAAATATTCCGACATGTATGTTGATGAGTTCAATGATGCAAAATGTTTGAAACTCAGTGGCTTCAAGATTTACAGTTGAAGTCAGAATTATTATTAATGTAACAACGAGTCTGGCAATGGAGTTGAGGATCCAGAAATGCAGCATGTTTATTAAATAGAACACAAACAAACAATCGAAATGGGAGCAAATATAAGTTTAAAGGTGCTGTATGTAAGTTTTTGACTCTTATAAAGCATAAAAAATACCATAATATGTTTGCAGGTATTTCAGAAACATGCTAAGTGAACATTCTTGTTTATCTGAAAAACAATGCTGAAGTCAGATATTCTACTTTGAAAATGTGGGTTACGAACGTCTGTCTTTGTTTTGGTCGCTTTAACCTGGCCTGTGCCAGTTTAGCCAATTATATTTCAACATCCCAGGTTGCCTTGGTGGAAAACCACATATTTCATTCATTCAGTCATGAGGGCTCTCAGAGTATGTGTTCGCAACCGAAATGCGACCTCTGGTGGACAGCAACAGCTTCCAAAATGAGATGCAGATTCAGAGTTCCACATCGTGGTTATTAATTAGCAAATAATATAAATATTACGAACGCAAACATTAGGTGAGCAGCTTACATTGTAACCCCTTGTCCCAACAACACGCTAGGTGATGAGATACTAAGTTCTAAGCAATTTGGCTGTTTGCACCAGACGAAATGTTTTGACACAGTGTCGTGATCCCAAAATGCAAGTGTTTCGAAACACTGCACCGAAGCATGATCCAAAACACACAGGTCACGTGACTAAAGTGTTTCGAAACACCAGGTCACGTGACTAACGCAATTCAAAGCATTGGTCAATTCAGAAATTTTTTGATACCTGGTGAATTTGAGTTTGACTGATAAAGTCGGAAAAAGGCCTCTACCTTATGTAGGCTACACTGTGCTGAAATACTGAAATTTTGACTTTTATAATGTTACTTTTTATGACCAAAACAAGATATATTTATTCACAAAGTGTTCATTCAGATGTCAGACCAATGCTAAAACAAAACACGTTACAAGAACAGAGCATTTAAAAACTAACATCTGTAGCTGTATCACCCTGGATTAGAACCCATTATCTCGGCGTGCTAGTCAAGAACTCTCACCACTTCACTAAGTCATTTGTAACCTCAACTCTACAACGTGGGGTTTAATACGTCAATTTGGATAACTGTTTCTTTGTGGAAGCTGTTCCAGAGCAAAATATAAAAATGACCACTAGGTGTCACAGTAGAGATGGGTTTCGAAATGTTTCGAAGCTTCGACACATTTGCTTTGAGTGTTTCAGTGTTTTATGAAACCTTGCTTTGCTCAAAACTAATACCTAGTTCAACCACTGGGTGTTAAACTTACATGCTGCACCTTTAAGGGCAATCCCAAAAGAGTACTCAGGATCACAGATGAAGAGATCGGTACAGGCAGCAAGCAGCATAAACAATACACAAGGCGAGGGTCAGGAAATGAGGCAAGACAAGACAAGGAAACACTTCGTATTGTTACAACAAGTACATTCAGAATGGATGTGTGTGTGCTGTTTTATGGTCCATCAGATTAGTTTGTCATGAGCTTCCAGTTAAGTGTGTGTAATCAGGGGGGATCGGAAACTGGTGTGTGTGAGGTGCATGATGGGAGTTGTAGTTCATTAAATCAGCAGATGGTGAATTTCTGTTTAACGGAATTAAGGTTAATTTCTAAACATAATAGTTTTAATAATGTGTCCCAGAGACGGGAAAACATGTGCTGAATAAATTGGCGGTTCATTCCGCTGTGGCGACCCTGGATTAATAAAGGGACTAAGCCAAAAACAAAATGAATGAATGAATAAATAGTTTTAATAATTCTAATTTAATTCTAATAACTGATTTTATTTATCTTTGCCATGATGACAGGGTAACACTTTGCAATAAGGTCCATTATTTAATGCGTTTACTAACATGAACTACTCATGAACAACACTTGTACAGCATTTTTTTAATCATAATTGAACATTTACTAATGCATTATTAACATCCAAGTCCATGCTTGTTAACATTACAACTGCATTTTCGTTAACTAACGTTAACTAACATGAACAAATACTGTAGTAAATGTATTGTCCATTGTTTGTTCATGTTAGTAAATGCATTAACTAACATTAACTAATGAACCTTATTGTAAAGTGTGACCGATGACAGTAAATAATATTTGACTAGACATTTTTCAAGATACTAGTATTCGACTTAAAGTGACATTTAAATGCTTCACTGGATGAATTAGGCAAGCCTTTGTATAACGATGGTTTGTTTTGTAGACAATCCAAAACAAATATGCTTAAGGGGGCTAATAATATTGACCCTAAAATGGTTTTTATAACCTAAAATTTTTTAAACCGCTTTCATTCTAGCCAAAATAAATCAAATATGAACTGAACTTAAATACTACAAACTGAACTACACTGTTCCAATTTACTATGACCTTTTATGCGAAGCTGCTTTGACACAATCTACATTGTATAAGCGCTATACAAATAAAGGTGAATTGAATTGAATTGAAAAATAAGACTATCTCCAGAAGAACAAATACTGTGAAACATTCCTCACTCGGTTAAAAGTCATTTGGGAAATATTTGAAAAAGGCGGACTAATAATTGTGAGCTGTATTTCTCGGTTCTCAGAAATGTATCCCTGGACACATTTTCCCAATAAGCCTGTTTTGAAAATTTCAGACTTCATTGTGCAAAGACCTTAACAGTCATGCACATCCGTCAAGATGGAAAACAATAGCAAATTGGACTGAAAAACGCATTGTGTTGTGAACAGCCCCTAATGGACTATACCTCATGTTGACTGTAACACTGATCTGAAACTGATGAGGTTTGGTGATGTTTTAGGACTGATAGAGCCAGGATGGATGTTTTCCGGTGTGGAAGAAGGACAGAAGCAGCATTCTGAAGAGCTGACGGTGGATGTTCACGGAGGATGAACTCTGCAGGATTACCCAAGATGCTGAGCTCAACAGAGACCTGCTCATCACTCACGCAGCTATCTTACAAAATAACAACGGAAGATCACACTTGCTTTAATAATCACATCAGGAGCCAATCATCACTCATTGTTTTGTGCACTGCATACATTTTGTAGCTGTTCGTTTCATTTTCCTCAGAGATTAGTTTAAAATCACAATTTAGAGTCGAAGTCAAAAGGATTATCCCTCCTGTTTATATGTATTGCTGTATAAAATATCGCATGACAATAAAGCTCTATTAAAAAGTGAGATTTCTCTCCAGGTGAAAGCATCATCTGAGACCCGACTGACAGACAAACAGCCTTATTTCACATGTCAGTGGTTAAGTTGCGTTGGGTTACAAAGATAACGAAAACCGATGTCTCCTGAGCTCTTCAGTCTCAGCTAGTGGAGTGTGTTCGCGTGACATTTACAGCCTTCACAGATGCTTCACTTCGCAAAGAGGAACGGACATCATTTATTTACCCATGGACACAACAGATTTGCACAGCATGGGTCGTACTATTATTAATATTTCAGTCCACAGCAGTGATACTGTCATTTACACCTCATTTAATGTGCTAATATGGATTACAGCATTTATTAGATGTGTCATTTGTGGCCGTGTATTGCTGTAGACATGACATTTGATTGATGAACGCCTGTCAGGTTATATGGGTTTGCTTTCCATTAATATGCATATGAGGCATTATTCTTTCAGTTCAAAATATGCAGTAAGGGACTCCGTGTCTAGTTATGATAAATAATATGAGAGGGTGTAAAGTAAAAAACTACAAATACTCAAAGTACTGTAATTAGTTTTTCCTCAGGAATTCTACTTTACAAAGTAAAAAAAAAAGTACTTTAACTTTCACTTGAGTTCAATTTTAGATTAGATTAGATTCAACTTTATTGTCTTTACACATGTACAAGCACAAGCCAACGAAAGGGTGGGGGGGGGTGGGGGGCTGGGGGCAAAAGAGTCAATAGCCGCGTTTCCACTATCGCGCCTAAAGCGAGCGAGCCAGGGCGAGCCAAGGCCAGTCGCGTTTCCACTATCACTTCCGGGGCGTAATCGGGCCAAAGCGGGGCTTCCTTGGGCCAGCGTCCGGCCTTTTTCGGCCCGCCGAATACCTTGGGCCAAGGAGGGCCAACTGGGGCTTTGGGGCGGGCTTACGTTCAAAGGCGGAGTTTTCCTGTCAGGTAAAGAGGAGACAAGATGCTTTCTTCCCTAACATTTGTTTTGCTATCGCGCTTGATCAACTCACTTAGAAGAAGAACAAATAAATGCCGCCGAACTCGAATGTCCTTATCCAGGGATCGCTGTCTGGCCTTACACCAACAGACCACAAACAGTAAAAAAGCAATCGCTTCGGTGTTCTCCGTCTTCCAGCTCTTGTAGTGATGCCAGGTTGTGTTTGTGGTTATAATTTGAGTTTTTTGTTCCCGCTGAAGTGGGCGGGTTGTGTGACGGGTTGTGTGACGTTTGATTCGGGGGACGTTCTGGGGGCGGTGTTTGCGTGACGCGCTGCGAGCAACTAGCCTGACAGTGGAAACGCGACATGATTTCGGCCTCATTTCTCAACCTCCCGGGCTATTGGCCCGGCCTGGCCCGATTACAGCCCTGGCTCGCACTGGCCCGATAGTGGAAATGCGGCTAGTGAGGGGCAGAGTTCAAAAGGGAGACAGCTCTGGGGAAAAAGCTGTTCCTCAGTCTGCTGGTTTTTGTCCGGGGGAGCCTGAAGCGCCTGCCGGAGGACAGTAGAGAAAACAGTCTGTAAGCAGGGTGAGAGGTGTCCTTAAGAATACTGCATGCTCAGTGCAGACAGCGTTTCTTCTGGATGTCCTTCCTTTCCCCTTCACTAGGTTAAAGTTACTGTATGTAATTAGGCAAGTCACTGTATAACAATGTGGTTTGTTCCGTAGACAATCAAAAACTAAATATTTCGGTAACACTTTATAAAAACTACACACTATGAACCATTTATTAAGCATTAGCAAATAGTTACCCTATTATTTGTTAAGCATTAACTCTACATTAACAAACGTTAGTAAGCATTCATAATGTGCTTAATGATTGTACTTTCATAATTTGTGACTGGTTGATTTTTCATTACTTAAGTGTCAGATTATTTACAAACCATTTGTTTTTAAGAATAGTTGAGGGTTTTTAAGATCATTCAGAATGAGTTAGCAAAAGATTAATAAACTATAGAAATCAGCGTTTATATGTCTTATTATATATCTTATTATAACGCATATAGTAATGGTTATTATGTATGTTAATAAATGCTTTATTAACTTAACTTCATAAAGTTTTGTGACCTAATCTAAAGCGAGGACTATTTATGCTTTATAAATACCTCTTCAGAACGCAGCAGCACGAGTGGTCTTTGATGAACCCAAAAGAGCACATGTCACTCCGCTACTCACCCGTTTGCACTGGCTGCCAGTTGCTGCTCGCATCAAATTCAAAGCTCTGATGTTTGCTTACAAAGTGACCTCTAGCTTGGCTCCTTCGTATCTGCTCTCACTTCTGCAGATGTATGTGCCCTCCAGAAACTTGCGTTCTGTGAATGAACGTCGCCTCGTTGTTCCATCCCAGAGAGGGAAGAAATCACTTTCCCGAACTCTCACATTCAATCTGCCCAGTTGGTGGAATGAACTCCCTAACTACATCAGAACAGCAGAGTCACTTGCTGTCTTCAAGAAACGACTAAAAACTCAACTATTTAGTCTCCACTTTCCTTCCTAATCTGCAACTGCCTCTCTGGCTATACCACTAACTGTGCCCTCTCTCTCTCTCTCTCTCCAATAAAAAAAAATAAAAATAAAAATAAATAAATAAAATTTTACTAATGCTTTGCTTCTTAGACTTTACACACCTGAAACTTGTCTATAGCACTTGTTCACTGCTGCTCTTATAGTTGTGTAAATTGCTTCCTTGTCCTCATTTGTAAGTCGCTTTGGATAAAAGCGTCTGCTAAATGACTAAATGTAAATGTAAATACCTTATAAAAGACAATTAAATGCTAAGTATCAGTTGAACAATAGATCTTTGCAATCTTATCTAAAAAAATAACATTACTGTAAAGTTTAAACATTGCTGAATAACAGTGTCAAAATATGACATTAAACTGGATAAAACAACAACAACAATATAATAATTTAGTGATGTTTAAACTGTACAGTAATTTTATTTTACAAAGATTATTTTGCAATGATTATGTTTCATTTGATACAGTTTAATTTGTGTATCCTTAAATGAATAGAAATTAATAAAGTCGTTTATTTTCTTTTTTCCTGTTTAGAATATGACTGAGCCTTTAATTGTCATTTATAAAGGATTTACAAAGCATTATTAGTCCTCACTTTAGATTAGGTCACAAAACTGGATGAAGTTGACTTAATAAAGCAT
>NC_079454.1:51149848-51250740 GCF_903798145.1 Danio aesculapii | reverse complement strand
AGAAAGAAAGAAAGAAAGAAAGAAAGAAAGAAAGAAAGAAAGAAAGAAAGAAAGAAAGAAAGAAAGAAAGAACGATTTTTTTTCTTAATCAGAAAAGCTGACTCAAAAGCTGATCAAACATATCGAGACTAAATCCATAAGCGCATTATAAATCCATGTTATAAAATTGTTACCAATGGCAAAGAAATATCTCTATTGTGCTTGAACATGATGTATCATTTGTTTTGGGTATATACAGGAGCAGAACTGACTCTCAATCATCTGTTATTTGCTGCAGAGTAAATAGCATTGAGTTTTAAAAGTTCAATTCAGTAATGAACTGTGTGTCGGTTCTTGTTTTCAGCTACTTGCTTAGCAAATGATTCACTACTTATTTCTATTTTTAAAAATATATATATTATTATTATCTGTTTTTTGTCCTGTCTCTGTTATCCTGTTGCACTGTAGAAGCTCGAAACTAATTCCTCGTATGTGTGAACATGCCTGGCAATAGAGCTCTTTCTGATTCTGATTCTGACTTCTTTTACACAATTTTGCAGATTGTTTGCAGATTTCCAGTAAATTTATCATCATTTATGAATGTTTAGATAGTTAGGTTAGGTTAGGTTACTTTATTTATACCCGAAGGTAGATTTGGTTTGCAGTCAAGAGTCCTCATCTCACAACAGTGCCACACAAAGGAACTCACACAGTAACAACAACAAACAAACATAGGACATAAAACATAAAAACACTTATAAAGTATAAATTAATAATCACTTCAAGTGCCCCCCCCCCCACCCCCCAAATAAATGTTTAAAACGATCTAAAATATACAGGTCACTGAAACACCTCTGCTTTAGTCTATGCCTTATTTAAATATCTAATGGCTGCTGGTATGAAACTATGTTTGTATCGTTTCGTTCTACAGCTTAATACTAGAAACCTGCGACCAGAAGGAAGGAGCTGAAACTCTGAGTGCAGGGGATGAGCAGTGTCACTTAAAATTGAATTTGTGATTCTCTTTAGCTGCCTGGTGTACACAGCCTCTAGATTAGCTAGTGACACCCCAGTTAGCTTATTGAATCACTTAACTATTTGATTTGGTGAGTTTTTATTCTTGACAGAGAGATTCCCAAACCATGACACCAAAGCAAGGGATAGAATGGATTCAAGAAAAGCATGATCAAATAACTGGAGACCAATACTGAGGAAGAGCTTTGTTTTTTTTTTGTTCTGCTGTAGTATATTGCCTGGTAAACAGAGAAAAACGAATAAATTATTGTTTTCTGGCCTGGATTTCCTTTCTCAAGGGCTGTTATTTCATTTAGTCAGTGTCACATTTAATCACCACGTACACAAATACACACAGCAAAATATCAGCCTGAATGAAATCATCAGAAATGATTGAGGACGAATGAAGTGTTGCAAATCAATCATTTCACAAACATCACACTGAAGATGATTAGAGTGTGTGTGTGTGCTCTAATCTAAACACTATATGAGCTCTTTGGTCCAAAACATCCACGAATTCATCTGCTGTCAAAAGTCTGTCAGACACTATAGGTTTTTTTAATAATTATTTCTTAGGGGTTTTCACCTTTATTTTGACAGGACAGTAGAGAGAATTGACAGGAAAGTGTAGGGAGCAGAGAGAGGGGAAGGATCGGCAGGAATCCTCGAGGCAGGGATCGAACCCAAGTCGCCGCGAACATCGGAGTGCATGTGTCGGTGCAATTTCCACTACGCCATAGGCACCGAAAATACAGTCGAGTCAGAATTATCAGCCCTCCCACTTGGCAGATCCATCCTTAATCTAACTTCATTTGGATAAACGTCTCAGTAAACAAGACAGATAGTGGAGGAACAACTGAATGCAGCACTTTCTGTGACATTGCAAGAAGTTCCCTTAAAACACACCATAATAATAAAAGATATATGACCAGTATCAGACCCCGAGGAGAAACACAGCACATCTTAAAGAAAACCAATGTGGTTAAAGTCAAAACATATGGGAAAATATACCTTTCTTTCTAAAATTTGAGTTTGATTAATCTTTGCATGTTCATCCTGAAACATAAACAAACTCCTAAATATACAGTAACAAGCCAAAAACATATTAATCACAGCAATAATGATACAGAATCATAGACTATCAAGTATTCGTTAGCTTAAATCCAAAAGATGAGTCTTTAATTGAACATGCAGTGCATTTAACACATACAAGTGTTAGAAAATACAAGTAAATAAACAACAACAGACAAGAACAAATTTCAGCATGTTAATGTTACAGCTAAAACATGTCTTGCAAATCATTTGTGAAGTCTGTTTCACACATTACACTCTGTTCATCTGACTGTAAGTGTATAATTTAACTTTGAGAGCTCAACTTCAGAATAAAGTGGCTCCGGAGAGAATTTAGTGTGTTTGTGTGTGTGTGTGTGTGTGTGTGTGTGTGTGCGTGTGTGTGTCTTGTATTCCTTAAAAAGCAAGAACCAAATGTTCCCAGTATAGCAATACCTGTAAATTTTGACCTTGGCACATTTTTTAGTCCCAATTTATTTAGTTGGGGTGAGGGGAGATAATATAGTCAGTTCAGTTCAAACATTATCTATGGGAAGTTGCCATGAAGATAGCTGTAGATGTGTGTGTGTACCTTGTATTCATTTCATTGTGGGGACCAAATGAACCCACAAAAATTGCAGTACTGGTAAATTTTGGGTACATTTATGTGTGTGTATGTGTCTGTACCTTGTATTCGTGCCATCGTGGGGACCAAATGAACCCACGAGGATCAGAGAATCAGAATCAGAATCAGTTTTATTGACAAGTGTGCTTCACACACACAAGGAATTTGTTTTGGCTACAGAAGCTTCCAGTGTACATAAAGTGACAAGTGACAACACAAAATAAATCTGAAAAAATAAAATAATAATAATATTAATGAATATAATAGGATTGCAATCCTGATAAATTTTGACCTTGTGGGGACATTTGTGTGTGTTTCTGTGTGTACCTTGTATTACTTTCATTGTGGGGACCAAATGTCAACACAAGTATAGCAATACCAGCAAATATTGACCTTGTGTGGACATCTGTGTGTGTGTGTGTACTTTGTATTTCTTTCATTGTTGGGACCAAATGTCCCCACAAGTATAGCAAAACCAGTAAATTTTGACATTGAATCGACATTTGTGTGTGTGTGTGTACCTTTGATTCCTTCCATTGTGGGGACCAAATGTACTCACAAATATAGTAATACTGGTAAATTCTTATCTTGTGGGGACATTTGTGTGTGTGTGTGTGTACCTTATATTCCTTCCATTGTGGGGACCAAATGTCCCCACAAGTATAGTAATAATGGTAAATTTTGATCATGTGGGGACATTTGTGTGTGTGTGTACCTTGTTTTCCTTTCATTGTGCAGACCAAATGTCCCCACAAATATAGCAATACCAGTAAATTTTGACCTTATATGGACATTTGAGTGTGTGCGTGGGGGGGGGGGGGGTCTCGATGAGCGTGTACCTTGTATTCCTTCCATTGTAGGGACCAGATGTCCCCACAAGTATAGCAATACCAGCAAATGTTGACCTCATGTGGACATTTGAGTGTGTGCGTGTGTTCTCTGTATTCCTTCCATTGTGGGGACCAAATGTCCAAACAAGTATAGCAATACCAGTAATTGTTGAGCTTGTGGGGACAGTTGTGTGTATGTGTGTGTGTGTGTTTCTGTGTATACCTTGTATTCCTTAAAAGTGAGACCAAATGAACCCACAAGTATTGCAATAATGGTAAATTATGATCTTGTGGGGACATTTGTGTGTGTGTGTATGTATGTGTGTGTGTGTGTGTAACTCTTGTATTCCTTCCAACATGGCACCAAATGTACCCACACAAATAGCAATACAGATAAATGTTGACCTTATGGGGACATTTGTGTGTGCATCTTGTATTCCTTTCATTGTGGGGACCAAATTAATGCACAAGAATTGCAATACTGGTAAATATAGACCTTATGTATGTGGAGATTTGAGTGTATGTACGTGTGTACCTTGTATTCCTTCCATTGTGAGGACCAAATGAACTCACACATGGCAATACTGGTTAATGTTGACGTTGTGGACATTTGTGCGTGTGTACCTTGTATTCCTTTCATTGTGCAGACCAAATGTCCCCACAAGTACAGCAATACCAGTAATTTTTGACCTTATGTGGACATTTAAGTGTATGTGTGTGTGTGTTGTGCTTATAGCATCACATCACGATCACACTCAGGACAGAGAGATGACAGCAGGGTCTTCAATATCGTCTGTCTGTGTTGCAGAATGAGAGAGACTGATACTTATAAACACACACACACACACACACACACACACACACACACACACACACACGCACACACACACACACACACACACACACACACACAGAGAGAGAGAGAGAGAGACAGCAGGTCTCTAAATGACACTGACAGCTCAATTCTTCTTGTTCCTGTGTTTTTTCGTACCCTCTATTTCTGCCCGTCTCAATGACCATCAATCTGACAGACCCTCTACTGCAAAAACAACTTACAGCGGCACAAACACACACTTCAACACACAGCATCTGCACTCGAACAACCTGCCATCACGACACACATGCAAAACATCAGACCTGCTGAACTGAGCCAGGAAACCGCATGCAGAACTGCAATACACACCTAAAGAGGAGATCATTTTAAGTACTATACTGTGCATGCAGCGGAGATTAAAATGAGAGAGCAACCTACACTGCAAAAAACAAGAAACAAACACACACAAAACTGTTTTTCTCTTGTTTCTAGTCCAAATGTCAAAAACTTCTTAAAGATTCAGGACACCCTGGAGTATAGATTTGTGTGTGTTGAGTGTTAGAATGGGTTTTAACCACAGCGGTTCGAACTAGAGGTCCGCATTCTGGGTCCCGCGGGACCCGACCAGATTTCTTGCGACGCAGAAATAAATTTCCGAAAAAAAGCACGAGAGCGGTCGGTAACTGGTGTAATTTTGGATTGGAGCGGGCGGTCTAACAATATCGCTCCCCACTTCCGAGCTAGCAAGCACGCGTATGTATGTGTGTGAATGAGACAGCGTGATGCTGTGTTTAGCTTGTTTGTTGCTATGTCTGTGTGTGTTTGTGCGAATGAGAGAGAGAGCTTTGTGCTGTCTGTGTGTGTCACTTGCTTGGTGCTTATGTGCGTGTGTGTTTATACAGACAGCTTGTTATAAGCTGTCTGGACTTTGTATGGGGTATATGCCGAAGCATGCTAATAGGACTTTTAATTTGTCAGTAACCTGGGTTAATCATTTCCAGTGAATTGTATGCCAATGCAAAATCTGCGCATTTAAGGTCTGTTTTCTTTAAAAATCTGTGATCTCCACTGGCTGAGTGATATCCGATATAAAGTGGGTCTCAGATTGTATATGAAGCACTGCATTAAATAACATTTCCCCCGCCATGTCTTTATAATATGAGCATTTATTTTACTCCAGTATATTTAATGGAACTTCTGCGCTAGCCTGCCGATTCTGAGAGGCGCATTCGAGCAAACGGCTTTTTGTCTTGTTTTACGCTTGAGCAGCTAAATGAATGCCAAAGTGTGTTTAATTGATTGTATTTTAATTACATTACAACATCGATGCTGTAAAAGGAACTGTATATTAGAAAAAAACTCACAATAACAGGTAACTGGAAGTTTATCAGTATGGGAAACACACTAGCTCGGCATTTACCCTATTGCTGGGTGGTTTTCGGTTTTGTCGACCGTTAGTGGGAACAGGTTCGGGCTAAAACCTGGCAGGAGTGGGATTCAAAATTTAGTCCCACGCAGATCTCTAGTTCCAGCTGTAGTTCTGCCGAATGACTAAAAAGATATCAGCATGATGGTAAAAAAACTGTACATTCTAGTCAAACCATTCTCCTGCAATCTTATACCAAAAAACGGAAATAAGGGCAGGTTTAATAGCTATAAATGTGGGAGAGCGTTGATATTATGTGATTGTATTGTGTTGCAATATGGAGCAATTAAGTGTTGATGTTAAATCAAAAGTAATACACAAATACTTGATAATGAGATGATTTAATGACAATAATTCTCTATGGTTACAACCGAATTAATTACAAAATAACTGTATAAAATGATCAAATATGAAATGATATAAAAATATGATAATAATTGTGCCCAGCTTAAATGTAAAATTAAAGTTACTAGAGGTAGAAAGAGAGACAGGGGAAGGGAGAGGTAAAGAGAGCAAGTAGGCCTCAAAGAGGCAGAGAAGATAGACTCCAGAGGAGGAGAGGAGCAGAGCAGGAAAGAGCAGACTAGGAAAAAGAACAGGAAAGAGACAGAGCAACGTTTACCAGCTATTTTGTCTCTTTCTTGACCATGTGACCAAAGCTCAAATACTGAGACATTCAAACTGACCAATCATCATGTGACCATATCGTAAAACCCCTAAAGTCCACACACCAGGCCCTGATCTTATCAGTATCTGCCTTTGGAATTTGTGTGAGCCTTCTTTAGTGAAAAAGACATATAAATAAATGCATTTGATAAATTAGACTCTTACATGAGCACAGTGGCGGATTGGCTATCTGGCAATTCTGTCAAATGTCAGAATTAAGGGCCGGACCATTTTTTAAATGTGGGCCAGTCAGTTTTTTTTTATTTTTTATTTCTTAATATGTATTGTTTTTACATGCAGGCAGCTTTCTTCTCTTGCAAGATGTGAATATTATGATGATGATGATGATGATAATAATAATAATAATAATAATTATAATTATAATAATAATAATTAAATGTTTATAATAATTAAATAATTAATAATAATTAAATAATTAATAATAATTAAATGTGGCCCGATCGGCAATGGCCAGCTGGTTTTGAGAGGTACCGACCCAATCAGAGGTTACGGAACGTATTCAAAATCTGGCAAGAATGTCAAACAAACAGTAAGTGCAACATAAGCTAATTGTCAGAGATGGACTGTTAAAAAAAAGAAAGGCAGTGCCAAAAATCTCCAAGAAAGCCAAAAAGGGCTTTAAAAACAGACGTTGAAATGTTCTTGAAAGGTTTAAATTCGGCTGCTGCATCGTGGGACAGTGGCGCGGTAGAGGAGGCAAGAAAACCGAAAATATACTTCTAAGTCATTATTAGGCATGGGCCGGTATAAGATTCTGATGGTATGATAACCTTGGATAAAAATATCACGGTTTCACTGCTGTAAAATATAATCTTCTTAAATGCCTGGGTAAAAAAATACAACTTTTTACCCTTTTGAAGACAATACATTTTATTTTAAAAAACATTTTAAATATTAATATGTCAGGCTGAATGAATTATTGACTGCTGCTGTCTTCATTTGGATCAAAAACACAGATTTTGTTTTTACAATTTAAAATGCCATCTTTTCTGCTGGAGTTAATGTTGTCCTGAAAACAAAAAAAATAAAATAAAATCTTACGGTATTGCAGAAAATTAGACTGTTTTAAAACCTTGACTTTTCCAAACCACGGTATACCTTGAAAACGGTTATTGTCCCATGCCTAGTCATTATACTAAAATATACTAAGTAATTTTGACACCGTTCACGCTACTTCTGACAGTTACCTTATTTACATGACAGTACATTGTGCTTAACAGTAAGCTTAGCGTAGAACTCCTGTACATTTTAAAATGTCTTATCAACAGATAACATGGAATTTAGGGTATACAGACTGCTGTATGGTATTGTATATAGTCTAACATGCAAAGTAGCATAGCTATAGCCATAGTACTGTAAGCATTGTAGTGTAGTAATGTGGGCTGGTGTGGCTACAGTACCAGTGCTGAATTTTTGTCCACCCCTGGTTGAGCATAAATTAAGACAATGTTAGCTCCTGTCAGCTTTGATTGTGGGAAAAACTAGATAATTTGGAGGTTTTGTCAGCTAATTTCATTTTAAAAGAATTTTTGGGGCGGGATCAAAATCGGTGATGTAGCGCTCATTTGCCTGTCCAGTGATGACACGTCGGTTTCTCATTATTAGTCATACCTGAGTTTTCTTATCCCATGAGAAGACCCTGCTTCTTAATTATTCATGAGAGCACGTGCTTTTTGATGACAGACTGGCATGCTGTGAGACGCAGCCGCACACAGTATGAAGTATTTAGCTTTTCATGAAGGGTTGTATGTGTTTATTTTGATGATCCATAGGGTTTGTTGCATGTTTTTCCCTGCAACGTTGTCAGGGCTGATACAGCTGTTTGTGCACAGCCAGCAGTTTTGCCGTAGCTGTACGAGAATTGGAGAATGTTGGACTTTGTCTTTTATCAGTTGAGTTTGTTACCATTCAGACACATCACCTATATCCGTGCAGCTGTGTTCGCCCATGTATAAAATCCTCCAGATTACTGGCAGGGCTAAAGGTTGGAATAGACAGGGCAAGAGACCTTCTGCACTGCTATCCTCTGTGTCTGCATTCAGACTTAGGGATTCAGGAGGAAAGAAGTCCTCCTCATTTACAGTGTTTATTTAAACGTGATTATCTTTATAATGATATAACAAATTGTGGTTATGTGTATCTGAAATTATGAATAACAAATGTAGCAGGACATAACATTACTGTTTGATTTTTTGCATTTTAACTTTGTAAACTATAAAATCATGCGTCTTCTCATGGTTTGTGTCTCATTTTGTGAGCCAAATGACAACAGTTGTTCGCTCCCCTCTTATTCCCTGCTCTGTCAGCCACGCCCACTCCTCCCTCTGCTCCCAGCGCTCCACGCCCATCATGGAGCATTTAACAAAAAATTCTGAGGTAGACTTGAGCTAAAAGAGGGGGGTTTCATGGCCCTTTAAACTAAGAAGAATTTTCTAGATGAGCATGTTTTGTTTTTAGAAATAATATGTCAAAATTAAGTGAGGTTTTTGTTACAAAAAGCAAAAAAATCTGACAATGGGCTGAGTAAAATAATAACTTAGTTCAAAGTGATAACAGTCCACTTTTTCAATTCAATTCAATTCAATTCACCTTTATTTGTATAGCGCTTATACAATGTAGATTGTGTCAAAGCAGCTTCACATAAAAGGTCACAGTAAATAGGAACAGTGTAGTTCAGTTAGTAGTGTTTAAGTTCAGTTCAGTTTTTCAAGATACTAGTATTCAGCTTAAAATGACATTTAAAGGCTTAACTAGGTTAATTAGGCAAGTTACTGTAATTAGGCAAGTCATTGTATAATGATGGTTTGTTCTGTAGACAATTGAAAAAAATATAGCTTAAAGGGGCTAATAACTTTGACCTTAAAATGGGTTTTAAAAAATTAAAAACTGCTTTTATTCTAGCCGAAATAAAACAAATAAGACTTTCTCCAGAAGAAAAACTATTATCAGACATACTGTGAAAATTTCCTTGCTCTGTTAAACATCATTTGGGAAATATTTAAAAATGAAAAAAATTTCACAGGAGGACAAATAATTATTCAACTTATCAACCCAGGCTCATTCTGAAAACGTAGTCCCGTGGACGTTTCTGTAGACCACGAAATATATCCTGGGAGGTACGTATTTTTGCAGTTTTTGTTTCGCGAATCCGTGAGAGGCCGCTGTGTACGCTTTTTCGCATCTCGAACGTGCCGTTCGCACCCGCGCTGTTCTCGGGTAAACTCACCAGAGGCCGCTGTCGAACGATCGTCTGTCTGTCTGTCTGACTGACTAAATGATTGACTGGGTGACCAGCCAATCGGCCGACCCACCCTCCTTCTTCTCTTAACCCAACCAGTTTTACCGATCATTGACCCCCCTGCCTGCTTACTTCCCTAAACCCAACCAACAATTTACAAAAGCCGTCCAGAAAAAGAAAAGCCCTCGTCTGATTTCTTTACCACAGTTACCGATTTTACCACATTCTCACCCTGTTATGAACTTGTTCACTTCATTTTTTGGATTCTGTTTTTGTCTTACCTGATTTCTGGAACCACTCTTCCCCCGAATTCGAACCTGGTCGTCGTCATCGTGGTCAGCTCCACTCTGCATCTCAAGTCCGCCTACGTATACGACGAGCTAACCGGACAAACTGGTTTGCAGCGGGAAAGCCACACGGAGGCAAGCGGTCAGCCGGTAAGCGCGAAAAGGAAAGACGTCATACCGCCCCTTAGCTTAAAAAACGAAATGCAGCCATACGTACCTCCGGCTACATAATTCGCAGTCTCCAGAAACATCCGCGGGACTACTTTTTCAAAATGAGCCTGGGATGCAACTTCTTCGACTTCAACTGTGCATGGCTACATTTATGGGCACAGTTTTATACTAGCATGCTAATATAACACTTTGTAAAATATAAAACCCATTCTTGTTTGTTTTGCGCAGTAAATCTGGTCACACAGGAGACGTTGGTCAGCTCCAGATCTCTAGTTTCTCTGCTGAGTCTTTAAGAGTGTGCGTGAAGCTTCATTTGGCTGACTAAAGCTCTTGACCTGCTGTTTGCAGCAATCGGCTCTTTCATTTGTGAGCACTTTAAGCTCAGTTTGTTCTAATTATCAGCTCTCTGATGAGCTTTCGGGGATGGAGACAGTCAACCTCTAATTGTCTATTGACATTAAGCCTCCATTTGTAAATCCAGTTCAGTGAACACGACGCCTGCAACTATTTGATTGAGGATGGTCTGTGAGATCTTTAAAGTTTCTGAAACGAGTTTTCTTTTATACGTTTACGTTTATTCATTTAGCAGATTCTTTTATTTAAAGAGACTTACATGTAGGGTAATTGAAGCACTTCAAATCATTTGAGTAGCTGTATATAAATGCAATAACAATCTAAGTTACTAAGTCTAAGTTTTGTTTATTTATTTATTTATTTTATTTTATACATATTTTTTAACAAATATGTATTTATTTACTTTTTACAAATGTTTTTTTTACAAATATTTATTTATTTGTTATTTGTTTATTTGCAAATCTTTTGAAAGATTTTTTAAATATTTTATTTATTGTTAAAAATAAATATTTATGTATTTGTGTATTTATTTATAAAATTAAAAAAAAATTTTTTTAATGAAAAAAATATTTGTATTTATTTTGGGCGGTGCAGTGGTACAGTGGGAAGCACTGTCGCCTTACAGCAAGAAGGTTGCTGGTTCGAGCCTCTGCTGGGTCAGTTGACATTTCTGTGTGGAGTTTGCATGTTCTCCCCATGTTGCTGTGGGTTTCCTCCATGTGCTCTGGTTTCCCCCACAATCCACATTTGCTATAGGTGAATTGGGTAAGCCAAAATTGGCGACCCCCTGATTAATAAAGGGACTAAGCCAAAAAGAAAATGAATGAATGAATAAATAAATTGTCCGCAGTGAATGTGTGTGAATGAGTGAGTATGGATGTTTCCCAGTGAACATCTGCTGTGTAAAACATATGGCGGTTCATTCTGATGTAGCGATCGCTGATTTATAAAGCAACTAATTCAAAAAGAAAATAAATAAATAAATGTATTTTATTTTGGGAAAAAATAATTATTTATTCATTTGTTTGCTTTATGTAGTTAGGTATTTATTTTAAATATTTTTTAAATAATTTTCTTTATTTTAAAAATATTTCCATTTATTTATGCTTGTACATATGTATTTATTTATTTGTTTATTTATTTATTTTTAAAGATCTTTATTGTTTATTTATTTTGGATTTTATATTAATTTAGATATGTATTTGTTTATTTTTAGTTAATTTTATTAATAATTATTATTTATTGGGGAAAATATATTTATTAGCAATTTATTTGCTTTATTAGTTTTATTTTTAAAAATATTTTTATGTATGCATTTATTTATTTGTTTATTTTTAATGAATTTTATTTATTTTATATATATTTATTTTGGGGGGGCAATTTTTATTTCTTTATTTGCTTTATGTAGGTATTTATTTGTTTATTTGTTTATTTATTAATATAAAAAAATAAATATTAATATTATAAAAAAATATATATATATTTTATTTATTTAGGTATGTATTACATTTTTTTATTTGTTTATTTGTTCATTTTGAATTAATTTTATACGTTTAAAAATATATTTATTTTGGAAAAAAATATTTATTTATTTTGGGAATAATTGTTTATTTCTTTGCTTTATTTATTTATGTGGGTAGCTATTTATTTACTTTCAAATATTTTTTATTCATTTAGGTATCATTATGGGCAGCACGGTGGCGCAGTGAGTAGCACAATCGCCTCACAGGAAGAAGGTCACTGGTTTGAGCCCTGGCTGGGTCAGTTGGCATTTCGGTGTGGAGTTTGCATGTTCTCCCCATGTTGGCGTGGGTTTCCTCCGGGTGTTCCGGTTTCCCCGTCAAGTCCTCAACCATGTAGTACAGGTGAATTTAGGTCAGCTAAATTGGCCACAGTGTATGTGTGAATCAGTGTGTATGAGTGTTTCCCTGTGATGGGCTGCAGCTGGAAGCGCATCCGCTGCATAAATCATGTGCAGGATAACTTGGCAATTCATTCCGCTGTTGCGACCCCAGATTAATAAAGGGACTAAGCCGAAAAGAAAATGAATGAGGTATCATCATTCGGGAAATATTTGAAAAAGACAACATAATTCACAAGAGGGCGAATACTTTTGACATATATTTCACATTATACCTGGTTTTACCTAACAAATAAATGCAGCTTTGGTTGAGCAGAAGAGACGTTCAATAACATCAACATATATTACTTTACTCTCCACACAATATGCAACACAACCAATGCAAACCAAGCATGATTTTACACACCTTCGCATTTACAAACTGTGCCAGACTGAAATGACATGCTGTTTCAAGAACATACTGCAATCTAGACACACACACACACTTCTGCTAGTACTTCACATCAACATGAGCTACTCCAGAAAGACAATTGGGAGCAAATCTGTAGATGTGAAGTATGTTTGTGTTTTTATAGAAAAGATTCGAAGGTTGTTCTTTTTCCTCCGTAAGAGTGTCTAAAGATGAAGGTGTATAGGAGGAGACCTGACACGCAATGATTTATGTAGTACTTAGTTCCGGATTCAAACGTATTCAATTCCAGGCCTTTGTACTTTCTTGTTACTGTATATCCAACACAATCTCACGGCAATTCGTAACTTTTTGATTTAGTGGCTAATTCGTATGAATTCGTACGATCTAATTCGTACAATGTAGTATTAATTGCTCATCCCCCAATGACGGTTGAGTTTAAGAGTGGGGTTAGGTGCCACGCCTCCTTTTAAAATCGTACAATTTCGTACGACTGAACTAGTATGAATTAGCCACTAAACTGACAAAACGTAAAATACTTACGTTTCCTCGTGAGATCAGGCTGGTATATCACATCAAGTCACCTGCGAGGTTATTGTAGTTTTGCACTTTTTAAAAATTGGTTTTATTTCAAGGTCACACTTTATTTTAACGAACAATTAACAAACCATTAACTAAGACTTTTAGCTCAATAAACGACTAATTAGCTTCTTATTAATAGTTAATAAAGTAGCAGTTGGGTTTAGGTTTGGGTATTGGCTAGGACTAGGGAAGTAAAATAAGATCATACTTTATAAGTGTTAATAAACAGTTCATATCTTAATAATAGGCAGGTGATAATAGACGAATTACCAGTTTGTAAACATTCAGGATGCGTGCGCAGTGAGGTTTCAGAAAAAAAAAACGGAAGCGCTAGCATTTACAGCAAGGGAATGACATCCGATGCGGTAGAGAGTTTGTTGTTGTCTTAGATATATATTGATTGCATCTGATTTACATAATGCTTTCAGCGTATTATAACAGCTCGTCACCCAGTAATAAGCACAGTTACTCAGTAAAATTAACGTTAAAGTGATCGCCATTCGTTCTATCTGCAATAGCACCCTCCAAATGGATATTGGATAAGACAAAATGGCAGAACATCCTGCCCCAAATATACAACTATCTCATTGAAACTCCAAGTGATTTTACAAGAGAGAAGTAAAAGGCCTACAAGTCTTTGGATGCCAACAATGGTGTTCTGTGTGGTCATGTGCAAGAAATATTGATCCATGATTACCAGATTCAAAACAATGTAGTGCTAAAAACCGAGGATCTGCCTAGCCAAAGACAAGGAAAGAAGACGGAGCTATACAAGGCCTGGGTGGTCATCAACAAGCAAAACAACTGCATTCTGACAGAGAACTGCACCTGTACGGCAGGGTATGTGAACATTTTAACGTTTCATTCTCAGCATTCAGTGTCCACAGTTTAATTAACCGTATGTAACTGTTTTTGCTGAAATCATTGCTGCAATCAAAAACATGTAATGTGTATGATTCAGCATAGCGTGAACTTACCCGATATAACATGATAACTGCAGAGTCCAGCATTTCTAATTAGGCCCTCACTCCATTCAGCTCCCTTTTAGCCAAAAGTGGTTGGCATTAAAATCAGTGTGGTGTACGGTAAAAGTTAAGTCAAATTTGGCATCCTACCGCACAACATGATATGTTTGCTATTGCAACCGGTCTTTTTTTTGCTTTTGTGACGTCATGTGTGACGTAGGTTGGTTACTCCTCTATACTGTAGTAAATAATGTGAATTGTTACTTAAACTAAAATGTTATCCTATTTTATTATCTGCTGTAAATCTGTAAAACGCTATGTACATTCAACTCCTCTCAGTGTCTCAAGTCAGCCAACGTACATGTCGAGCCACTGGGCAAACTGGTAACAGCAATAAAGCTGTCCACATGGAGGTAAGCAGTAAGCTGGTAGCGCAGAAGCAGTCGGCGGCATCATACTGCCCCGTAGCATTCATTTTAAAGATGAAATGCAGGCATACATAGCTCTGGCTACATAATAGGCGATCTTCAGAAATGTTTAAGGAGCTATGCAGTCTCAATGAGCCTGTGTTGAACAATATCTTGTCAAATATTATGTACTGTCATCATGGCAAAGATAAAAGAAATCAGTGATTACAAATGAGTTATTAAAACTATTCACATCCCCCTGTCCACGCCTCATTGCTCTGGCTTCCCATAAAATTCAGAGTTGATTTTAAAATCTTTCTTTTTCACTTTGCACAATTCTGCCCCGGTCTATGTCAGTGAACTTATTAGGCAATTTACAGCTTGTAGACTGTTAAAGTCCTATGATCAGTTTACTTTGTCTTTCCCCCGGCCTCGCTGCGAATAAAAAGGTGATCGAGCTTTCTGTGTTGCGGCCCCAAGGCTCTGGAACACTCTCCCTCTGAACATCAGGATTTCTCCATCCTTGGATGCTTTTAAATCTAACTTAGACTTATTTTCACTCCCTTGCCTTTGAGTGACACATATATGTTATTTCTTATCTGTATTTTAGTATTACATATATACAGTTGAAAGCAGAAGTTTACACACACTAAAAAAGGAACATAACCATTCTTAAAAAAATGTCTGATGGTAAATCATACTAAACATTTCCTATTTTAGGTCTGTTAGGATTACCTAAATGATTTACGTTTGACAAATGTCAGAATAATGACAGAATTTTTTTATTAATTTCTAGACAGTCAAAAGTTTACACACATTTCCTTGGTATTTTTTTAGCTCTGCTTTTAAAACTCTATAACTTGGGGCATATGTTTTGGTATCCTTCCACAAGCTTCTCACAATAGTTTGCAGGTATTTTGGCCCATTCCTCCAGACAGAATTGGTGTAACTGAGTCAGATTTGTAGGCTGTCTTGCTCACACAAGCTTTTTCAACTCTGCCCACAAATTTTCAATAGGATTGAGGTCAGGGCTTTGTGATGGCCACTCCAGAACATTCACTCTGCTGTCCTTTAAGCACGTTTAAACTAATTTGGCAGTATGCTTAGGGTCATGCTCTGTTTGGATAACCCATTTGTGGCTAAGTTTTAATTTTCTGGCTGATGTCTTGAGATGTTGCGTCAGTATTTCTACATAATGCTCTTTCTTCATGATGCCATCTATTCTGTGAAGTGGACCGGTCCCTCCTGCAGCAAAAACAGCCCCACAACATGATGCTGCCGCCCCCATACTTCACAGTTGGGATGGTGTTCCTAGGCTTGTAAGCTTTCCCCTTTGTCCTCCAAATGTAACACTGGTCATTATGGCCAAACAGCTCAATCTTAGTTCCATCAGACCACAGGACATGTCTCCAAATATTAGTCCTTTTTCCCAGTGTAATTTAGCAAATTGTGTCTGGCTGTTGATTCTGGCTTGTTGATTTTCCCATGTTGTCACAGAAGGAAGCAGTGTGTTTGAGGTTTTCCTTAAATACTATTCTACAGTTCCGCCTCCAATTAACTCAATTGTTGTCATTTAGCCAATCAGAAACTTCCGAAGCCTTGACACCCTCATCTGAGCTTTTTCAGAGGCAGAATAATCTTATTGTGTGTAAACTTTTGACTTTCAAGAAAAGTTATAATTTCTCAAAAGATGTCTCTCTCATTATTCTGCTATTAAGCAGAACAGAAACTAATGTGATAATCCTAACTTACCTAAAAGAGAAATAGTTGAGTCACATTAGCATCTGACTTGTTTTTAAATGGTTATGTGCCTTTTTATATAGTGTATATAAACTTCTGGTTTCAACTGTACATATATATGTCCTTCTCTTATATTTTTAATACAAGTTTTATTTTATTTTCTTAAATATTTTATTTTATTGTAAAGCACTTTGGATCAACTACGGTTGTGTAAAATTGTGCTCTATAAATAAAGTTTGCCTTGCCTATTATGTTTAGAAACGTGTTGAAAAAAATCTTCTTTCCTTTAAACAGAAATTGGGGAAAAATATACAGAGGAGCTAATAATTCAGGGGGGCTGATAATTCTGACCTCAACTGAATATAGGCTACTAATGAACCCCATTAAGTTGAGTCTAAAGTCAAGAATCATAATTTGATTGAAAGGGATGTCCTGAAGGGTGTGAAAAATGTTGTAGGAATGGGGTTTAAACCACAGCGGTTCGAACTGTAGTTCTGCTGAGTGACTAAAAAGATATCAGCATGATGGTAAAAAACTGTACATTCTAGAAAAATCATCCTTCTGCAATCTTATGCCAAAAACGGAAATAAGGGCAGTATTAATAGCTATAAATGTGGGAGAGCGTTAATATTATGTGATTGTATTGTGTTGCAATATGGAGCAATTAAGTGTTGATGTTAAAGAGCCCATATTATACATGAAATAGGGTCATATTTAGGTTGTAAGGGTCTCCAACAACAGTCTAATATGCAAGCAAGGTCAAAAAACACTTTGATGGTCTTATAATCTGCATTTATTTTTACCTAATTATCCCAGCGATCATTCAGTGATTCATTTGTTCCCAAACCCCTCTTCAGCGCGAAGCTAATCTGCGCTGATTGGACCGATGACAGCCTGCTGCGATTGGTCGACAACACTGACAGGCTTCAGCGTGAGACAGAGTGAAATGCCCAGCAGCTAATCATCAATATAAAAGTAGTCACAGTGCACACATGCTTTATAGTGGATTTTGGCTGCCAGTGGGTGAATGTAAATACTGACGACTAACTATTTTATTGAGCAAAAAGTCCAAGAACTGGCGAGAAGATCTCCTAGCCTGTCACAGTCTGCTCTTCACACACACACACACACACACACACACACACACACACACACAGGGCCGGCGCGTCCAGAATAGAGAAGGCGCGGCGGCGACACCTCCCTCACCACCCGCGTCCTCAGTTATATCCGTATCTGCGAACTGTCAATAATATCCATCTGCACAGCGTCACTTCATTCGACCGGTGTCTGTGTGTGTCTCTCTCTCTGTGTGTGTGTGTGTGTGTGTGTGTGTGTTGCTTTATTTCTGTTAGTGGGCGGGGCCGCAGGTTTCAAATCTCCCGGGTTTGCGCGCACAACTACTTGTGTTTCGTAGCCACGTCATCACGAAACACCTAATGACTTGTTATCAAGACGACTCGTTTGAAGCACTATGAGTCGACTCTTTTATAGATGAATCAATAGTTTTAAACACTGTACACTTACAGATTTAAGCCTCAGCTGGATATTTCACTTCACTTAGAGCTGTGTTACACACTACATGGAAGGGCATTTTCAAAAACCCTTAATATGGGCTCTTTAAATCAAAAGTAATTCACAAATACTTGAAAATGAGATGATTTAATGACAATAATTCTCTATGGTTACAACTGAATTAATTACAAAATAACTGTATAAAATGATCAAATATGAAATGATAAAGCATATGATATAAATTGTACCCAGCTTAAATGTAAAATTAAAGTTACCAGAGGTAGCAGGAGAGACACAGGGGGAGGGAGAGACAAAGAGAGCAGGCCCAGATGTTAGCCTGATTGCAGTAGAGTCAGAGAAGAAGGAGCAGAGCAGGAAAGCAGACCAGGAAAAAGAGCCAGAGCAGCATTTTACCACCTATTTCTTGTATCTTTCTTGACCATGTGACTAAAGCCCAAATACTGAGACATTCAAACTGACCAATCATCATGTGACCACATCGTAAAACTCCATAAATTCCACATACCAGGCCTTGATCTTATCACTATCTGCCTTTGGAGTCAGTATGGACCTTCTTGAGTCAAAAATACATGTTTTGTCATATAAACAAATGCATATAATAATTTAGCCTCTTACAATGTCCAGGTTTAATTGCGCACACTAAAATATGACCAGATTGTAAACGTGTGCTGATCAATGATGAGCTTTTTCCACCACAAACACACAAAAGCTTCCCCACTGACAGCGGGTACAATAGTTGACAGCGATCTGTGGCCCCTGTTACCATGACAACAGCCGGTCATGTGTTGTCTGCAGTGTTTGTGTTTCGGTGTGTGACCATTGTTCACCATTAACACCAGTGAGAAACTACATAAAACAGGTCAGTCATACTGCAGCTGAAACCTTTTTGATAATCTAGACGTTGTAAAAGCTGTTTACGCTGTTAACCGCAAAAACAAATCAAATAAATCAAGTCAATTGGAATAGTTTTCAGGGAGATTCATTTTTGGGAGTGAACGCAATATTTTTGTGATAAAGGTTGATTAGGGGAATGATGAAATCGAACAATGGCTTTGTGAGACTATGCAATATTTCAACATGGGCTCATTCTGAAAACGTAGCCCTATATACATTTCTGGAGATCATGAATTATGTATCCAGAAGTATATATGGCTCCATTTCGTCTTTAAAACGAATGCTACAGGGTGGCATGATGCCATTTCTTTCCACACTTACCAGCTTACCGCCGTGAGGACCGTTTTCCCACTGTTACCAGTTTGTCAGTAGTGCGGCATGTGTCAGCGGACTTGAGATGCAGAGAGGAGTTGACCATAATGATAGGGTTCAAGTTCACCAAAGAACGTTCCAGAAAGCAGGAAAGACAAAAACAGAAGCCCAAAATAAATAAACAAGTAAATTACAGGGTGAGAATGTGGTAAAATCTGAAAACGTGGTAAAATCAGGCGAGGGCTTGTCTTTTTCTGCATTGCTTTTTAAAGGGGTGGCCGGGTCAGTTGGTGCTTTTGAAAACACTATTGGTTGGGAAGGTGGAGGTTGGATCAGTTGATCGGTCAGTCAGTCAGTCAGTCAGTCAGTCAACAGCGACCTCTAGTGGATTTATGTCAGAACAGCAGGCATGAATGGCACTCGCAAGAGAAATTTGAGATCTGAAAAACCGTACACAGCGGTTTGGTACACAGTTGGATTCACGAAAACAAAAACTGCAAAAAAAAAAAAACCAAAACAAAAAAAACGTAGCTCCTGAGACGTATTTGGCGCTCTCCAGAAATGTATATAGAGGTACGTATTCAGAATGAGCCATGGTTGCAATAATTATGGAAGAAATTAATACTTTTGCAAGTAGGCACAACATTTTTCAGGAAATCAATAAGCTTTAAAAAGGACCTATTATGCCCCTTTTTACAAGATGTACAATAATAATGCCCCTAGAGTGTGCCTCTGAAGTTTCAGCTCAAAATATCTGTAACACGGGGAGTGACAGAGACAACTGAAGTTAGGATCCACTTGCAGGTTTATTCGAAGTCAGGTAAGCAAAGGTCAACACAGGTGCAAACAGGTGTATAAAGGCAAATCCAGAATCGTAGTCACTATAACAGGCGAGAGATCGAAAGGCAGGCTGCAAACAGGGAGAACTAGATAAACAAGGCTAAGGTCAAAACACGGGAAAACAAGACAAGGGAAAAACGCGTTGAATTGTCACATTACAGAAAACAAGACTCTGCAAGGGAAGTGAGTGTGTGTGCTGCTTAAGTAGTGTGTAATCAGTCTTTGACAATCCTCAGCTGGTGCAAGTGTAATCAGTCAAAATGAGGAAGCATGTGTGTTTGTGAACGGAGTGCATGTATGAAAATGTAGTCTATGAATGGCGGATTTGTAGTCCATATGCGTTTGTGTATGAGAACCAGCGATCTAGGGAGTATGATCGCTGGTGATTGTGACAATACCACACAAATAAGGTTTTATAACTCTCTGAATCTGACCCTTTTAGGCTTTAATTTACATTTTGATGACCATCGCTTTAAATTCAAATAGCTCTTTTCAAAAGAGGGCGGAGCTACAAATTGTCACTAGTGGGCAGGGCTTTCCTCTGATGACACGTACAAAGCGACGTATTTATTACATATATAATACATTATATATTCAATTTACATTTATTCCATATACATATATTTATTACATACACATATATTTATTACATTTATTTATTTATGTAACAAGTGATATAATGTCTTAAAAAACTTGGTTTATGTCATTAAATGTATTTATTTATTTATTTATTTATGTCATTTAATGTATTTCTTTATTATGTATTTATTACATATATATTTATTATTTTCGTAATAAGTGATTTAGGGTCTAAATAAACTTGCTTTGTCCACCTACTTTGCTATTTTGAAAAATTATTGAATAATTTTAAAAAGAGTTAATAAGTAATATAATTTAAAATATATATTATTTAAATTTGAATACATTTCTAATAATTTTAAAGTAAATCTGCATTTAAATAATTGCAATTTACCATCATTGCAACTAAGGATGAATGTAATATATCATTATACATTTAATTTTCATTCATTTGTTTTTTTTATCTGCAACTTACATTTACTGAAAATTAAAGTAATTTACTTTTTTAATAAAAAATATTATTATTACTACTATTATTAGCACAATCGCCTCACAGCAAGAAGGTCGCTGGTTCGAGCCCCGGCTGGGCCAGTTGGCATTTCTGTGTGGAGTTTGCATGTTCTCCCCGTGTTTGTGTGGGTTTCCTCCGGGTGCTCCGGTTTCCCCCATAAGTCCAAACACATTTGCTATAGGGGAATTGAGTAAGCTAAATTGTCCGTAGTGTATGTGTGTGTGAATTAGTGTGTATGGATGTTTCCCAGTGATGAGTTGCGGCTGGAAGGGCATCCGCTGCGTAAAACAAATGCTGAATTAATCAACCGCAGATTAATAAAGGGACTAAGCAGAAGAGAAAATGAATTTATTATTACTATTACTACTACTATTATTATTATTACTATTATTATTTTTATTATTATTACTATAATTATTATTACTATTATTGTTATTATTATTATTACTATAATTATTATGATTGTTATTATAATTACAATAATTATTACAATAATAATAATAATAATAATTATTATTATTATTATTATTATTATTATTACTATTATTACTATAATTATTATTACTATTGTTATTATTATTAAAATAATTATTACAATAATAATAATTATTATTATTATTACTAAATTATTACTATTGTTATTACTATTACAATAATAATAATAATAATAATAATAATAACAATAATAATAATAATTATTATTATTACTATTATTATTATTATTATTATTATTATTATTATTATTACTATTACTATTCTTATTATTATTATTATTATTATTATTATTATTACTATTATTATTATTACTATTATTACTACTACTACTATTATTATTATTATTACTAAATTATTACTATTGTTATTACTATTACAATAATAATAATAATAATAATAATAATAATAATAACAATAATAATAATAATTATTATTATTACTATTATTATTATTATTATTATTATTATTATTATTATTATTATTACTATTACTATTCTTATTATTATTATTATTATTATTATTATTATTATTATTATTATTATTATTACTATTATTATTATTACTATTATTACTACTACTACTATTATTATTATTATTACTACTACTACTACTATTAATATTACTACTATTAATATTACTACTACTAATATTATTTTTATTATTATTACTATAATTATTATTACTATTATTATTATTATTTATTATCCAACAGAATGCAAAGTTTTGTTGACGAATGCAAATTTTTGGAGAGAAAATATTAATACACTTTTGTGCTCAAACACAATGTTTCTCAGGGAACACAACAGCTTCACACATGAGAATGCAAATGTGTTGCAAGAGAATTCTCTTTTTTTCTTTGAGAAAATGGAAAAGCAACAGCTTTGAGGACAAAAAATAATTGTGTGAAAATGTAAAAGATATTGTGGGAATGCAATCATTTTTCACCAGAAAACTATTTTCTCAATACTTTTGTGTAAGAATGCTAGGGTTTTCTGCTGGAAAACAGCAGCTGACTATCAAATAAATGCAGAGTTTCTCATGAAAAATCACATTAAATCATGTTTTCCAGTCATTTTGTGAGAGAAGGGAAACCAAAGCCTACACATTTTGTTAGAAATTTCACACTTTCTGAATTGAATCCAAGTGTTTTGTTAAAGAGTGCCATTTCAACACAATACCCTAGTGAGACTGAGTGTAGTAGAATGCAATAGTTGTGCAAGATTACATTTTTAGTACAGGATTGCAATTTCATTCATTCATATTTCTTCGCATTAGTCCCTTATTCATCAGGGGTTGCCACAGCGGAATGAACCCCCAACTTACCCAGCATATGTTTTACGCAGAGGATGCCCTTCCAGCCGCAACCCAGCACTGGAAAACACCCAATACACACTCTCATTCACACACACTCATACACTACGGCCAAATTAGTTTATTCAATTCCCCTATAGCGCATATGTTTGGACTGGAGCACCCGGAGGAAACCCACGCCAACACGGGGAGAACATGCAAACGCAGAAATGCTCACTGACCCAGTCAGAACTCGAACCTGCGATCTTCTTGCTATGAGGCGACAATTTGTGAAGGGAAAAAAAAATTCTGTGAGTAAATGCAAATGTTTTCCAAATAAATGATGTGATATATATATGCAACATTTTTGACAGGAATGTTTGCAAGAAAGTTTCTTCAGCAAAAGCTCTATTTTTGTGAAAGAATGCAAAAGCATTTTAACATGTTGGTCATATTTTAACATGCAATTCATGCTATTAACAAATCATTGATTATGACTTGTAGCTCAATAAACTCCTTTTTTTCTGCTTATTAATGGTTAATAAGGTAGTAGTTGGGTTTAGGTTTAGTTAGAACCAAGGGGCAACCTCCCGCTCTCCCTCGGGAAGCCAATACGGAAGTAACTAAAACTGCAATTCATCGACTCGCCTTGGGGGGGCTGGCTCCAGGAAGTCCAGGTCATTTCTGACTGCAATGGGAAATTGGCCATTTTTACAGTTGATAAAAACATGCTTACAGCCTGGTACAAATGATGGCTTTGGTGCATATAACTGTGAGGGGGTGAATTTTTTTATAACTCATCCGTTTCGTTTTATTAAGTTATATTAAGTCTGCATAATTAAGGGCGTGGCCACTTGAGTGACAGCTAGGTCTCGCTCCTCGCTGTCTCGTCACCTGAGCTGATTACGGCTAATTAGCCGATAAACTCGGCATATACATCGCATTTTTGTGTTGGTTAATGTTTCTTTACACAGTCAATTGCCTTTTGGGATTATTTCCAACAATTATCAGATGATATGGGATGCTGTGTGCACTTAATTGTGCTCACAAACCATTCACGTGGCCTCGTTTCCCATGTGAGTAAAGTTATATACTTATATACCATCTCTATAAATGTATTTGTTTTATTTAAGATCATTTATCATTTATAATGTTCTTTAGAGCTGTAATGCCCACCAGAATCTGACAGATTGATTAGCTGTAGGCTATAAAACAGTCATATGAAGCGTTGTCATACAGTGTTATGCTGGAGTTCATCAATAGTCTTGGATTTACTAACACAGACTATAATTGAAGTGTTTGGACGTATTTCGGGTTTTCCTCCTGTTGAAAAATGTCATAAGAACAATGTTTAGTGGCTCAGTGTATTACTACAGTGTTTTTAAAAGTCTAAACACTTTATTGATATAGTGTACAGCCAAGCACATGTGGTCAGAACACAAACGAGTCGCAGGTAATAAAGTATTAAGCGTTTCTCCCAAAGTAAAGTCTGTCTGCCAGGTCTAAGCAAAGTGCCAGCAGGTGTCTGTAGCTCCGCTCACTCTCCGCCTTTTTGCCCTTGTTTGGTATCCTGCCGTGGGTGCGATGACGCGCGAACAAAATGGCGACTGTTGGCTGCGCCTACTTTTAGCTTCATTTGCGCTCTTCAGAAACCTATGGGTGATGTCACGGATACTACGTCCATATATTTTACAGTGTATGGTTAGAACCAGTGATGGGAATAAAAGTGCTATAAATAAACAGCGTTACTAACGGCCATACTTTTTATAGTAACAAATGAAATGAACTACTAAAACACCGTTGCCATTACTGACAATAAAAACACATTACTATAATTGAGAACACTGAAAAGGTTTTCATGTGAGCAGCGTCTCTCTCAGCCATAGGACCTCACTTTCTCTGGGGCGAGTGTGTCTGTTCGGAGCTGGGGCGGGACACAACCAACCAACAATGATAATTGGTGTGTTTGTGAACGTGATGTAGCTGAAAACATGATGATTGGCCAATCAGATGCTGAGTAGGGCGGGTGATCAAAAACAAGCACACGCAGTCAGTGGCACACAACAACAACCAGGAGTCAAACGGCAAATCCAACAAGTTCAAAGGTAGCGTCTGCAAAGTGGAAATGTAAGCTCTACTTTTGCCTCGTTGAGGTGATTGATAAAATGGCTCGTTTCCACTGACTGGTACAGTATGGTACGGGTCAGCTTTATCAGGTTTGCGTTTCCACTACCAAGGGTACCCTTTTGGTGGGCGTGGTGTATGACGGAAAGTTTCAGTTCTACAATAAAGCTGTACGTGTCGCTTATCATATCAGAAGCTATTATAAATGCTTGTGTATAAATGTTTATTACTAACTTTTCTATGAACATGAGTTGATTATAACTGCAGATCAATGACAGTGCGAAACAGTCTACTGTAACGTCTGTAATTATATAAAATAAATAAATAAATGAACATATATAAACACATACAGCCCCTTACAGTCTCCGATATGTTACCAACTACAAAAGAACTACACACAGCAGACATTTTGTGCTTATTTAGGTTCAAAAACAACACTAAATATAGCCCATAGTCAGTGTAAACCTCTCATCTGTGTCTGTAATCTTCAGCAGCACATGTAGCCTCTGTTAGTGAACAATTCCATCATTCCCAGTTTATTTTAGTCCAAAAGGTGAAGATAATAGTTAAACAAGGCAGTTTGTTCACGTTTGCTGAAAAATAATGTGCTCCTTCGGCTTCTCCTTTGTTTCTTCGCGCTTCACTCTCGTGTTTGTCAGTGTCTGACAGGAGTGCCTCGTAAAAAACTAAAGGGCACAGGGTAAATCTGCTCTTCTTCTTGGCTTTGTGGCTGTTCATCCAGACGACGACAAGGTTTGTTTGAGCCCGGGTCGACCATGGCTTGTTATTATATGTATAAATAATCCCACTGTAATCTCTTGGCTGTGTATTTTAAACATGGCGGATCCTTTGTTTTCATTCTGGCTTGTTGCGTAAGCGAATGACGTATCTCTGTAAACCAATAGCGTTCAGCTGCGCGTCTAGCTCCGCCTTTTGGTACCCTTTCTGGTGTTTGATACACTTTCGAAAGGGTGCCGAAAAAGTGGTACAGTATGGTTCGGTTCGGTACGCCTTTTGACAGTGGAAATGGCCATAAAAACGTACCGAACCGAACCGTACCACTCAGTGGAAACGGGCCATAAGAGACTCTCTGCATTGGTGACAAGTAATTCGGATCGAATGAAGCACAGCACGTCATCACATGCTGCTGCAAATTTAGTGGCTAGTATTTAGTTCTGCTACCAAAGGAGAAGACGAAGCCACAACGTCAAAGTAAACCCTTATTACTCAGACAGAATTAAACTAAATAATATCTAGATGTAGTTGAGGACATGCTGCCGTTGTCTCTCACATTGTCCCACAACAACATTAAAATAGTATAGATTAGCGTACAATGTTTTATGTTTATTTTATAGTCATCTGACAATTTAGATCGCTTTTAAAGTAACGCAATAGTTACTTTCCCTGGTAATTTGTTACCTTTATAATTACGTAACTCAGTTACTATTTGTGAGAAGTAACTACAAATAATTACTCTTTTAAAGGAACATGCCCCACACTGGTTAGAACTATCCCTTTAAGTAAACAAATGCAAACAGAGTTTCTTTTATCTGCATCTCCGCAGGTCTGTTCTCCACACAGGAGATCCTCAGTCTGTCTGACAGCGAAGTGCATTGACTTCAGGGACACGAGGAGGGAAGATCTCAGCACGAGAGCCATGCCAAAACACAACTGTGTCATCTCCACACAGAAGATGCCAAAAATAAAATATCCTGTCTTGTTGCCGTTCCAGGAATAAAGCAGGATGAGCTGACACAGTCTGAAGCCTCACCGGGTGTTTGACTGCTGCGCTTGACTCTTTATTTTCAAGGTTGATCACGCCAACTCATGCTTTTTAGGCGTCGACAATAGCTGGAAAACACACACTCAATGGGTTTCCATCCACCTATTTTTATGTGCATTCTGGAATATTGTATTTAAATAAAACCCTGGATGCAAATGCCAAGATGTGTATGAATTTTGAAAAGGCGGATAAAAAACATGAGTAGATAAACTTTTTATCTGATAAGAAAAAAAGTGCATAAACTACAATGGAAATGCATTTACCGAATTAATTCCAGCATGTGTATCAAACATGCACAGATAAATTGTTCACCACAAAACTAGCAGCAAGCAGAATCAGTATGGTTAGTTTGTATTTTATGTGAACTTCAAGCTAGGTTAAGTTTTTCTGCATGACGCAGGTTAGTATATGCTGCTGTTTCTGTCAGCTTTGCGTTTTTGACTGTTTGGCGCCATCTTGTGTCTGAATAATACACAGGTTAGTGTATACTCCATCAACTGTTTTAGTTTCTGTCAGCTTTGTGTTTTTGATTGTTTGGCTCCATCTTGTGACTGAATAATGCTCATGTTAGTGTATACTCCATCAGCTGTTTTCGTTTCTGTCAGCTTTGTGTTTTTGACTGTTTGGCGCCATCTTGTGTCTGAACAATGGGCAGGTTAGTGTATACTCCATCAGCTGTGTTCATTTCTGTCAGCTTTGTGTTTTTGACTGTTTGGCGCCATCTTGTGTCTGAATAATGTGTAGGTTAGTGTATACTCCATCAGCTGTTTTCATTTCTGTCAGCTTTGTGTTTTTACTGTTTGGCGCCATCTTGTGTCTGAATAATGTGTAGGTTAGTGTATACTCCATCAGCTGTGTTCATTTCTGTCAGCTTTGTGTTTTTGACTGTTTGGCGCCATCTTGTGTCTGAATAATGTGTAGGTTAGTGTATACTCCATCAGCTGTTTTCATTTCTGTCAGCTTTGTGTTTTTGACTGTTTGGTGCCATTTTGTATCTGAATAATGTGCAGGTTAGAGTATCCTCCATTCAGTCTTTTTTCTTTTAGTCAACTTTTTGCTTTTGACTCTTTAGTACCATCTTGTGACTGAATAATGCACAAACGGTTTTAAGGGCCCTCTTTAGGGCCCCCAGAGTTACTATTAGTGGCAGTTACTATCCAGGCAGTTGTTTTCACAGAATATAACCCTTCAGTATTACACAAGTCAGGCTTTATTCTGCAAAAACAACCTCCTGGATGTTCTTTATCCCATAATTGACTAACACAACCTTATTGTAAAGTGTGACCAATACTTTAAGATGCAATAGATTGATCAAATGTGACACTATAAGGACATTTTCTTCTATTTCAAATACATGTTGTTGTTGTAATAACCTTACTATACAATAAATAATCATATATAAATTTTGCTGTTTTACTGTATTTTTGATCAAATGAATGCAACCTTGACGAGAACAATTGGCTGATTTCAAGCGGCCGCTATTAAAAAAGTGAAATCGAAGCTGTGGTGGAAAGAATCTCGGAAAGAATGGCCTGAGTCACACAGGAATGTTGTGTACCTGGCTGTATATCTGATCACCGAAGAGAAATCGACACAAATTTATCATTTCACCATCTTCCCGAAGGTCCGTTCTGAATGGAAAGTAAAATAAAAAGGGATATTAGACCTCATTTTCAGCTAAGTTACAGGAAATGGCAGTAGTTAGCTAACGTTTTCTTTCCCAAACACACGTTTTAGATGCCATTTATCAAACTCAAGTTAACGAACTGAATCTTTTACTATATTAGACCTGTCACAATACTGAATTTGATAAAAACAGTCAATTTCCTGCTAACATTTAAGCACTGTTGAACACAACACCGCTGATTTGCCATCATGTTCACCGGTGCTCAACAGAAATTGTCTGTGAAGGTCATCACAGTTCACCGCACTTCCCCGCTGTTTACCAAGTGCAAACACAGACAAGCGATCCGCTGATGAATCCACTGATCTTTGCGTCTTTAATACGCTCCAGTGTTCATGCATCTGTGTTTGCACTCAGTGAAGAGCGGTGAACTGATGACCTTCACGGCCAATCACAATCATTTCTGTTGAGCACTGGTGAATACTATGGCAAATCAGTGGTGTTTCAGCTCAGCGGCGCTTAAATGTTATCGGGAAATTGACATTTTTAAAAACTTCAGATCCGGGACAACACTATTACACACAACACGAGGACTGCATTGTTTTATCACTCACCTCCCTGCTTGCTTCAGCCCCCACTGTGTTTACCTGGTGCCATGAACTGAAGCCTAAGAGGACACTCCTAAAGAGATTGTGAGTCTGTTTGATTCCTAATATGCTTTTAATTGTTTAAACTAAACCTAACTGAATGATTTTAAAGTGATGTTTACACCATATCTGCGTTTTGAAATCGTGGCAACAGCTGGAGGTTTGTAGTCCACAGCATGTTGTTGCAATGTTTATAGTGCTGATCCTATACTTCCGGGTTTCTTCCCACCGCAGCCTTGCTTTCGTGTTAAAATGGCAGCCACGTGAAATAATACATTACAGATCCAAATAGCTCGCACAACCTTGAGTACGAAACAAGCGTTGGGTAAATGGTAAAAAGATGCTATTTTCTCTATAATATGAGTGAATGTGCTGGAATGAAGCAGGAGTTCAGATGTCAGTGTGATTCACGTGTTTTCTTAAGTTTCCCTGCGGTGTCTGACGTCTGTTGGATGAATGATCTACAGATGACGCTGCTCTTGCTCTAATCAGTCTTCTCTTGAGACACTAACGAGTTTAATTTTGACATATTCATAATGAGCATAATTCTTCCGGATGTATAGTACATTCTGTGTTGGAGCAGTTTGCTACCAGTTAACCACTGCTTCTGAAATATGAACATCTGAAGTTTTATTTATTTATTCTTTATTTCTGTTACAAATATTTACAAGTTTCACATATATATATATACACACACACAAAAATATACACAATACGAACAAATATATTTCTTAAATATGAACTTTTATTTTGGATGCAATTAATTGTTTGTAGGTTTGTTACTTAGTTCCTTGGTTTATTTATTACCTTGTTAGTTCGTTCGTTCGTTAGTTCATTTATTAGTCCGTTTGTTCGTTAGTTAGTTTGTTTGTTTGTTCATTTGTCATTCATTAGTTTGTTCGTTAGTTCATTTTTTTATTAGTTAGTTCATCATTCATCATTTTTATTTCCTAGTTTATTTGTTAGTTCATTAGTTAGTCCATTAGTTCGTTTGTTAGATTATTAGTTCATTCGTTCGTTATTCGTGTGTTTGTTCGTTCATTTGTTAGTTTGTTCATTAGTTAATTTTTTTTAATTGTTTGTTAGTTTATTAGTAAGTTTGTTTGTTTATTCGTTAGTTTGTTTATTTGTTAGTTTGTTTGGCTGTTTATTCGTTAGTTCGTTTGTTTGTTTATTTGTTAGTTTGTTTGGCTGTTTATTCGTTAGTTCGTTTGTTAGTTCATTAGTTAATTAGTTAGTTAGTTAGTTAATCAATTAGTTTGGTAGTTAGTTAGTTAGTTATTTCATTATTTAATTAGTTAGTTAGTTCATTATTTTGTTAGTTCATTAGTTAGTCAGTTAATTGATTAGTTTGTTAGTTAGTTTATTAGTTAGTTAGTTAGTTAGTTAGTTAGTTAGTTAGTTAATTCATGGCTTAAATGACCAAAATTGTATTTGTACTATTTTAAAAGTTACTAATTTGGTTTTGAATTCTCCACTAGAAGGTTTACGTGCCTTCATTTTATTTTTCATATTATACATATCTTATCACATATTTTTTCAGTGTCATTAATGAATCGTTCGAAGATAAAAGAAAAAAGCGTACACAGCGACCTCTGGTGGATTTGTGAAAACAAAAACTGCAAAAAAAATGTATCTCCAGGGACATATTTTGCGCTCTCCAGAAATAAATACAGGTGTACATATCCATAATGAGCCTGGGTTGATTACCAAGCAGCAAATTAGGCATTTATTGAGCTATAAGTCTTACTTAAAAGTTTGTTAATAGGCTGAATTGTACATTAATATAAAGTGTGATCGTATTTATGTATACAAAGCATTTGTTTTGCTGGAAGTGATTCTCATGTGATATGTTAACAAGCCATACGGCTCTACTTTAGCTTTTGTTTTGGAAACAAGGCATGCTTTGCTACTTCTGACAGCCGAAATGGAAATAAATGGATAATGTATTGTACACAAATACACTTCACTGAACATGTACACATAGATATCACCTATTGTTACGTGGGTCTGTGTGATTTTTTGTTTTGGTATGGTTGTGTGCTCTGTTTTTTCGTTTGTCCGAGCTTTAGGTGGAGTTTGAGAATGGCTTGTCCGGATTGTATGATGCATGTGACGTTATTGGGAGTCCATGTATAGAAGTCCGACGGCAATGGCAGCTAAGTCTCTCTCCCACGCTCATGGTGTCTGGCAGGCAGTGCTCCGCGTATGCCAGGATCGCTCCGCATAGCATTCTTTTTTGTTAACTTTAAGCATTCTTAATAAGTTAACTATTTTGCTTCGTTTGTTTATTTTGATATTTTGTAGATGGTAGTGGATATTAATTTTCATAGTCACGTTTTGTTATTTATTTAGTTCAGTGAGGTAAGCAGTGGCCCAGAAGACTCACCTGTTTTTATTCTTTTTCACGGAAGCAAGGTAAGATCTCTCCTGGAAGAACAGCTACAGTCAGGGAACTGTTTTGTTTAGCTGCCCTACCTGCCAACAGTTTTTAGTAAAAAAGATTGTATTTGTCTCTTTTAGCAAAGTTGATTTAATGAGATTTAAAATATATTGACGGGGACGTCGATCTGTCATATTCAAGCATTCATATGTTCGGCTCAAATCTTGATTTCAATAATCGAGCCAGTTTTGGATTTTTGGCCGTAACACCAATATATTATATAATTGTGAGTTACCTACGTGTATATATAATAACTATTAGTTACTAGTAATTAGTTACTAGTTAATTAGGTAAAGTTATTAGTAACTAATAAAGTAAACCCCTGTATACATTTCTGCAGAGACCAAAATATGATCCAGGAGTTAAGTTTTTTGCAGTTTTTGTCTTTGCGAGTCCACCAGAGGGCGCTGTGTTAGGGTTAGAACACAGGAACCGATCTTCACATGACTCGAATCCTGTTGTCACGGTCAGCTCCGCTCTGTGTCTTAAGTCTGACGTACCTGTCAGGCTACCGGACAAACTGGTAACAGCAGGAAAGCCCTCCATACTGAGGTAAGCTGTCAACTGGTAAGCGCAAAAAGGAACGGTGTCATTCCGCCCCATAGCATTCCTTTTAAAGAGTGTAATACCATATGTACTTCTGGCTACATAGTTTGCAATCTCCAGAAAAGTATGTAGGGCTACGTTTTAAGAATGAGCCTGTGTTGAATAAAGAATGTCTCCAAACTTTATTGTACTGCAATAATGTGTGTAAAGCTGCTTTGAAACAATAATTATTGTGAAAAGCACTTTACAAGTACACTTGAATTTAATTGAATACTGTATCAAACAACACAAGTGCATTCTGAAATGCTACGAGAGCTACACATAAAATTATGTAGCTGATTTTTAAAACACTGTTGGTGGGTGCTGATCAATAGGTACTTTTGAAAACACTATTGGTTGGGTTTAGGGAAAGGGGTGGGCGGGTCAATCGGTGCTTTTGAAAACACTTGGTTGGGTTTAGGGAAAGGGCTGGGGCGGGTCAATTGGTGCTTTTGAAAACACTATTGGTTGGGTTTAGGGAAAGGGGTGGGCGGGTCAATCGGTGCTTTTGAAAACATTATTGGTTGGGTATAGGGAAAGGGGTGGGCGGGTCAATCGGTGCTTTTGAAAAACTTGGTTGGGTTTAGGGAAAGGGCTGGGCGGGTCAATTGGTGCTTTTGAAAACACTATTGGTTGGGTTTAAGGAAAGGGGTGGGCGGGTCAATAGGTGCTTTTGAAAACACTATTGGTTGGGTTTAGGGAAAGGGGTGGGCGGGTCAATCGGTGCTTTTGAAAAACGGTTGGGTTTAGGGAAAGGGCTGGGCGGGTCAATCGGTGCTTTTGAAAACACTATTGGTTGGGTATAGGGAAAGGGGTGGGCGGGTCAATCGGTGCTTTTGAAAACACTATTGGTTGGGTATAGGGAAAGGGGTGGGCCGGTCAATCGGTGCTTTTGAAAACATTGGTTGGGTATAGGGAAAGGGGTGGGCGGGTCAATTGGTGCTTTTGAAAACACTATTGGTTGGGTTTAGGGAAAGGGGTGGGCGGGTCAATCGGTGCTTTTGAAAACATTGGTTGGGTATAGGGAAAGGGGTGGGCGGGTCAATCGGTGCTTTTGAAAACACTATTGGTTGGGTTTAGGGAAAGGGGTGGGCGGGTCAATCGGTGCTTTTGAAAACACTATTGGTTGGGTTTAGGAAAAGGGGTGGGCGGGTCAATCGGTGCTTTTGAAAACATTGGTTGGGTATAGGGAAAGGGGTGGGCGGGTCAATTGGTGCTTTTGAAAACACTATTGGTTGGGTTTAGGGTAAGGGGTGGGCGGGTCAATCGGTGCTTTTGAAAACACTATTGGTTGGGTTTAGGGAAGGGGGAGCATGGGGTATAATCAGTCAGTTGATCAGTTAGTAAGTCAGTCAGCCAGTCAGTCAACAGCGACCTCTGGTGGATTTGCGAAAACCAAAACTGCAGAATAAAAGTACCTCCTGGGATGTATTTTGTGCTCTCCAGAAATGTATACAGGGGCACATAATCAGAATAAGCCTGGATTGGATTTAGTGTTTACCTAATGCAAAAACCCACAGAAGACAGATCTAGTGTGCTCTACATAAAGAGCAACTAAATGTAACACACACACACAACTGATTTCATAAGAGTAACCAGCCAGCGCTCTACAAACAACATAAAAAAGCGCAAGTCTGATTCACACAAATATTGGATGAAATCATAAAATTTTAATAAGCTTTTGGCCATGAATACAGAGTCTGCGGCTTGCATCACTGCCGAGCCCACATTCCGGGATTGATTTGCTTTTATTATTGCTTCCTAATGAAACTTTTAGCTGTTGTGTTGGGGGTCTCTGATGTTGTGTGGATAGGGGCTGGAAAACAGTGAGGGATGAGTCACACATTCTGAAGGTTTGGATGGATGAATACACTCTTTGTATCACACATACAGTTGCTCTCTCTTCATGATCTCTCTGTCTGACTCACACAAAACCTTGAGTCTATTTAGTTTTTGCTCTGAGGCATTCAGCTCATTTTCGCTCTTTGTCTGCTTCTGAATATTCATAAAGACAAGCTTGTAGCATCATCTACATAGTACATCTTTAAAACACAATACCACTTCACATAACAGCCAACAAAGCCACCGCACAAGTTGTTCAGAGCAAAGTGTGGGCGATTTTATCTGCTTCATTTTAATTTTAAATTGGCACAAACAAATGCTGAACGCACGGATCCAATATACTGTTAAAGTGAAAATTAATAAATAAGAAATGAAGAAAAGTGGGGTGGCATGGTGGCTCAGTGGTTAACACTGTCGCCTCACAGCCAGAAGGTCGCTGGTTTGAGTCCCGGCTGGGTTAGTTGGCATTTCTGTTTGAGGTTTGCATGTTCTCCAGTGTTGGTGTAGGTTTCCTCCGGGTGCTTCTGTTTCCCCCACAATCCAAACACATGCACTATAGGTGAAGTGTATGGGTGTTTCTCAGTACTAGGTTGTGGCTGGAAGCACATCAGCTGCATAAAACATATGCCGGAATAGTTGGGGGTTCATTCCACTGTGGCGACCTCTGGTAAACAATGAATGAATAAATTTTAAAAAGTGTGTTTATTTTACCATCATTATATAACCCTGATAGCAATATATTCTCTGTGGTTTCGTAATCATAATAGTAATTCACAGTATGATACAGAAAGTGTATGGCAGGGTTATTCAATTAGTTTGTCATGGGGGCCAGTTCATGAAAAGCATCCCAAATGAGGGGCCGGAGAGATATAACTTGCAATATGAGTGATGATACAACAGCATAAAAGAGCCCATATGTTGTATTTTTGCTCCTTAAGACACCAACATTGGCTAATTCTACATTAGAATGTTAATATATTGTATTTTGAAACTATATAATATGACAGCATTGTTCAATGTGGCTTATTTTGACGAACATTCAAATGTTGTATTTTAGCCCAACAAAAGCAGTGCATTGCTTAAGTAGGCTTCTTCTACATTCAGACAGATTCATATGTTGTTTTGAACTGCATAACAATTATGGATGCAACAATTATAGATTTTGGTTGTACGATTATACAGTCTGAAGAATAATCATGGTTTCCCGGTTATCACGTCTAATGTAAATTTAAGCTTTATATTAGGTAAGTATTTATGTGAACTGTTGTTATCATCTGAGTTCATACATACATAATCATTATAATCATTTGTAATAATTTGTCTAACATATCTTTTGTTATATTGCAGTGAAAGCCACGCACAACTCACAGCTACAGCGCGAGATGTTTTCTATTCGGTGCGTTTGGAATGCGCAAGAAAATCGCTCCGCTTGCACACGCATATTGGAAATAACGAACATGCGTGCAGAAAAGACGCGATATGTGAACGGCCCACTGCTGTAGTTAATCCAGTGTGTGTGCATATTAGCCTTGGTGTATCAGATCGGAACGTTAAACTAGCGCACAGGCGGCATAATTTTGTTTAGTTGCAGCAGTTTCGACCCGTGCAACAGAAAAGCGACGTTGAGAAGCCTTTAGGATTAGTATCCAAATGTTTTCGGCTGCTCGCGCCACACGCTTAATGTCAGGTAACTCACGCTCCTCTGTGCAGCCTTCAACTGCAGCTTGTGCTGTATTGAACAGACGCACATCACTTCATAAATATAGCGGCCATTTTTTAATTGAACTAAATTTATTTTTTATGTCTTGGTCACACTAATTTGAGGGCTGGAACAAATTGCCTCATGGGCCAAGTTCAATAGCACTGGTGTATGCTGAATTGTTTTCACCCTTTGTTTTTCCCTATTTTTAATGCTTTTGAAATGCATTAAGAGACTTCGATCATTCAACCAACAACTTTTGAGGCTTGACAATTTTGAAAAAGTTACTTTTATTTCCCTTTTTTGATAGTTTCAAGTTATATTTTGTTTATGTGTGTGGTATAAATTAAAGTACCAAAGCCTGGTAATAAAAGCCAGAATGTTTTCTGTAATTTTACTAAATACATTATAATATGCCACAACTATATCACCCTGCAGCCCACCCTGAGCGGTTACTTACTGAAGCTAAGCAGGGCTGAGCCTGGTCAGTACCTAGATGGGAGACCACATGGGAAAACTAGGTTGCTGCTGGAAGTGGTGTTAGTGAGGGCAGCAGGGGGCGCTCAACCTGCAGTCTATGTGAGTCGTAATGCCCCCAGTGTAGTGAAGGGGACACTACACTGTCAGTGAGCACCGTCTTTCGGATGAGACGTTAAACTGAGGTTCTGACTCTCTGTGGTTATTAAAAATCCCATGGCACTTCTCATAAAGAGTAGGGGTGTAACCCCAGTGTCCAGGCTCAATACCCTCCCCATTAAACATTACCCATCATGGCCTCCAATCATCCCCATCCGCCGAATTGGCTCTATCAATAGCTGGTGTGCGCTGAGCGTAATCCAACCAATTGTGACTGATTGGGAGGCACATATGCAAACTGTTGTAATTTCTACATCGTTCACCCCTCCAAATATAGCTGACATTCTGTAGTTCAAATCCATTGTGTTGGTGTATAGAGCCAAAAATGTTAGAATTATGTTGATGTCCCAATATTTATGGACCTGACTCTATACGTCATTAACATTAATATGGAAAACGAATGCATGTATTTACTAAAACTAATATTGGATTAAAAAGCAAATCTGTGTATGCATGTGTGTGTAAAACAATATAAACAAAACAACAAAATAATCATTATGGATGTTTTATGTTTTAAGTAACTTGGTTCAAATGACAGATCTTCAACAAAGCAACTATGATTTTGGGAAACACTTATCACTAGATTGTTCATTCACCAAACGATACATCGTACTATGGTAGCTCAGCCACTATGGTAGTTACATTGTCATAACACATCCCTGGATGTACTTTATCCCATTTAATACATGGCTGCTTGCCACAAAACATGACAATTAGACATAGAACATTGTTCTGAGCCTTTATAGTTGAATAATTCTTTACTTAAAGGCAAAGCTGACAGAAACGAAAATGGCTGATGGAGTATACACTAACCTGCGCATTATTCAGTCACAAGATGGCGCCAAACAGTCAAAACGCAAAACTGACAGAAGCGAAAAACAGCTGATGGAGTATAGACTAACCTGTGCATTATTCAGACACAAGATGGCGCCAAACAATCAAAAACACAAAGCTGACAGAAATGAACACAGCTGATGGAGTATACACTAACCTGTGCATTATTCAGACACAAGATGGCGCCAAACAGTCAAAACACAAAGCTGACAGAAACTAAAACAGCTGATGGAGTATACACTAACCTGCGCATTATTCAGACACAAGATGGCGCCAAACAGTCAAAATCGTGGCGTGACAGAAAAGCAGACACATATGAATGTGGATGCAAGTGTATGGATGTGAATGTATTTACTGACGGTCAAGGTGATTGGAAGTTCTTGGATAAGCCTGCATTATTTAGCGGTTGTTATCTAGAAATAACATACCTTGGAATGTCACAACTGACCAATCAGAATCAAATATTCCTGACAGCCATGTAATAAGCTGAGATGACACTTAGAATGCCACTAATCCTCAGCAAATATTAACCAGGTGACACTAACACAAACACTGGCGCTGGTTGAGAGAGCGAACAAATATTGTTTACAGGCCCACTGGCCAAATAAAAGCCCAAACGTGCTGTTTTCCCCCCAAATACACTCATGTGCAGTGTGTTTGAGAAGCTCTGATGCTTTGTCTTTCATTTCTGCAGTTCACATCCCTTCAATACCACACACAGCAGAGAGCTGATAGTCTCAAACACAGAAGCATTTGACCTTCGACCTCAACCAGAGAAAACCTGACAGACTGCTGAGTGACTGATAGATTTCTGAGGTTTGACATGTTGAAAATCTACTGCACACACACACACACACACACACACACACACACACACACACACGCACAGTGACTTCTTTATATATATATATATATATATATATATATATATATATATATATATATATATATATTTCCCAAATGGTGTTTAACAGAGCGAAGAATTTTTCATAGTTTTCCCATTCATATTTTTTCTTCTGGAGAATGTCTTATTTGTTTTATTTCGGCTAGAATAAAAGCAGTGTTTAATTTTTTAAAACCATTTTAAGGTCAATATTATTAGCCCCCTTAAGTAATATTTCTTTTGGATTGTCTACAGAACAAACCACTGTTACACAATGACTTGCTTAATTACCCTAACTTTAACCTAATTAACCTAGCTAAGACTTTAAATGTCACTTTAAGCTGAATGACTGTCAGAGTAATTTTGAAGCAAGGTATTTAATTAAAGAGCCCATATTATACATGAAATAGGGTCATATTTAGGTTGTAAGGGTCTCCAACAACAGTCTAATATGCATGCAAGGTCATAAAACACTTTGATGGTCTTATAATCTGCATTTATTTTTACCTAATTATCCCAGCGACTCCCATATGAATCGTTCAGTGATTCATTTGTTCCCAACCCCCTCCTCAGCGCGAAGCTAATCTGCGCTGATTGGACCGATGACAGCCTGCTGCGATTGGTCGACAGTGACAGGCTTCAGCACGAGACAGAGTGAAATGCCCAGCTTGTAATCAACTATATAAAAGTAGTCACAGTGCACACGCGCTTCATAGTGTAAGGCTTTTTTCACACACACACACACAACCCTCCTCAGAAGAACTGGGGAGATCGACGCGAGTCTCTCTCTCTCCCTCTCCCTCTCTCTCTCTCACACACACACACAACGCTCCTCAGAAGAACTAGGGAAAGCGACGCGAGTCTCTCTCTCTCTCTCTCTCTCTCTCTCTCTCTCTCTCACACACACACACACACACACACACACAACGCTCCTCAGAAAAACTAGGGAAAGCGACGCGAGTCTCTCTCTCTCACACACACACACACACACACAACGCTCCTCAGAAGAACTAGGGAAAGCGACGCGAGTCTCTCTCTCTCTCTCTCTCTCTCTCTCTCACACACACACACAATGCTCCTCAGAAAAACTAGGGAAAGCGACGCGAGTCTCTCTCTCTCTCTCACACACACACAACGCTCCTCAGAAGAACTAGGGAAAGCGACGCGAGTCTCTCTCTCTCTCTCTCTCTCTCTCTCTCTCTCTCACACACACACACACACACACACACACACACAACGCTCCTCAGAAAAACTAGGGAAAGCGACGCGAGTCTCTCTCTCTCTCTCTCTCACACACACACAACGCTCCTCAGAAGAACTAGGGAAAGCGACGCGAGTCTCTCTCTCTCTCTCTCTCTCTCTCACACACACACACACACACAACGCTCCTCAGAAGAACTAGGGAAAGTGACACGAGTCTCCTGTCTCCTAGCTTACGATCGATCGCCATAGCAACGACAAACGGCAGTGGAACGCGAGCTCACAAAAGCCTTTAACGTTAAATCCGTAAACAAAGCGGCACGCGTCGTGTTTTTAACGTGGCTTACATGTGATAAGACAATATAAAGAGTAACCGCGTGTACTGTACCAGGTTAACAACTCATCTTTGGGTAGAGACTGTCAATATTATCCATCTGAGCACAGCGTGACTTCATTCGACCGGCGGCGTCTGTGTGTGTGTGTGTCTAGTGTTTTTTCTGTGTTAGTGGGCGGGGCCGCAGGTTTCAAATCTCCCTGGTTTGCGCGCGTAACTACTGGCGAGGCTTGTGTTTTGTGGCTGCGTCATCGCGAAACACCTAATGACTCGTTATCAAGGCGACTCGTTTGAAGCACTATGAGTCGACTCTTTTATAGATGAATCAATATTTTTAAACACTGTACACTTACAGATTTAAGCCTTAGCTGGATATTTCACTTCACTTAGAGCTGTGTTACACACTACATGGAAGGGCATTTTCAAAAACCCATAATATGGGCTCTTTAAGTATGCTGATGATTCTGTGCTTGTCAGTTTTTTGCTTAATCATGAGGAGGGTCATGGCCCAGTGTTAGACCACTTTGTTGCTTGGTGCAAAGACTCATATTTACAACTGAATATCTCAAAAACTAAAGAGAAGGTTATTGATTTTCGCTGTAACTCTATTTCTGTGCTACTATGCGACTACTACTACTACTATAAACGGTACTGTTGTTGAGACAGTGAGTGAGTATAAATACCTGGGCACCATTCTGGATGATAAACTGAACTTTGAGGCCAACACTAATTTTATCTGTAAAAAGGCAAATCAAAGACTGTTCTATTTGAGGAAGTTAAAGGGATTTCATGTGGATAGGCCTCTTCTTAGGACATTTTATTCTTCTTTTATTGAGTCTCTTTTAACTTCGCAGTAATACGCTGGTATGATAATTTGAGGGTGTCAAGTAAAAACTTGTCAAAAATTGTTAATCAATCTTAAAAGATTTTGGGCACAGATCTTAATAGTATTGGACAAGTATACACTCAGAAATAAAGGTACACGAGCTGTCACTGGGGTGGTACCTTTTCAAAAGGTACACATTTGTACTTATAGGGTAAATATTCATTCATTCATTTTCTTTTCGGCTTGGTCCCTTTATTAATCCGGGGTCGCCACAGCGGAATGAACCGCCAACTTATCCAGCATATGTTTCATGCAGCGTATGCCCTTCCAGCTGCAACCCATCTCTGGGAAACATCCATACACAACCATTCACACTAATGCACTACGGACAATTTAGCCTACCTAATTCACCTGTACCACATGTCTTTGGACTGTGGGGGAAACCAGAGCACCCAGAGGAAACCCACGCGAACACAGGGAGAACATGCAAACTCCTCACAGAAACGCCAACTGACCTAGCAGAGGCTCGAACCAGCTACATTCTTGCTGTGAGGCGACAGCACTACCTACTGTGCCACTGTGTCACCATAAGGTCCATATTGGTACCTTAAAAGTATATATTAGTACCTAAACATTTTAAGAGGAACACTTTTGTACTTTTTAGGTACTAATATGTATCTTTGATTTATTAATATGGACCTTTTAGGTACAAATTTATACCTTTTGAAAAGGTACCACCCCAGTGACAGCTCTTGTACCTTCATTTCTGAGAGTGTATGAGGTAAGAGTCATAAAGAAGGCTATGTCCAGTTTAGCAAATGAGAACCACCCACTTTATTTAAAGTTTTGCCTCCTGCCATCAGGCAGAAGGTATACTTATTCTAGATGGATAAGGTCCAACAGATATTTGACTTCATTTGTTCCAACTGCAGTTGGGTTACTTAACAAGCTTTAACTAAAATTTTATTGTTTACTGTTATTTCTATGTTGTTGTGTGTGACTTGTTGCTGTTAACTGTCGGCTATTGCTGTAAGTCTAATTGCCCTTTGGGGACAATAAAGACATTCTAATCTAATCTAATCTAATCTAATCTAATCTAATCTAATCTAATCTAATCTAGTATCTTGAAAAATATCTAGTCAAATACTACTGTATGTGCTGTCATCGTGGCAAAGACAAACTAAATCAGTAATTAGAAATGAGTTGTTAAAACTACTATGTTTAGAAATGTGTTAAAAAATAAATCTCACCGTTAAACAAAAATTGGGGGAAAAATAAACAGGGGGGCTAATAATTCCAACGTCAACTGTACATCAATCTTTATGGGCACGTCCCATCGAAGTATTGATTTTTAAAGTGTAAATAGGTGAATTTATAGTTTTTATAGGTGCCCCCGGCCCCAGCCCTACCTCTAAAACCGACCCTGACAGACAACAATCAGCAATTTTACATTTTCAAAAAGACCTAATTCTGCATGATTTAGAAGACGTTTTCCACATGGGGACCAATGAGGTTAATGTTTACTGGTACTGCTATACTTGTGGGGATATTTAGTCACCATGATGCAAGAAAAACAAGATACACATGCCTTGTCTGCAACTGGAATGCAACATCATAATGTAACTAGAATAAACACAGCAGTCACCATCGTCAATCTCATATGAAGTAATAGCTTGTGATGACGTATGATGACGTGTGTGTGTGTTTTGTAGTGCTGTCCCATTCCTTAGGAGTAAATTTGAAGCCCTTCCTTTTCACACTGTTTCAAGGGCCAAAGGGAAGGGATAAAAAATAGAATTCAGATTGGGCCATTGTATTACATGATCTTTGTATCAGGTTGTCTCGATCATGCATCCTGAGCCTCCCTCTTTGCCCTGGACCTTAACTTTTCGACCAGAGCAGCTCCATACAGAATGTCCAAGTTTTTAAGATGTATCTTGTGGCTCTATATTCATGTTTGGTGTCATTTTAAATGTCTCTGTTCGATTGGTAAAGTGCTCTTAATTTCACTGTAACATTTTATAATCTCCCTTATATCAGTTAACATGGGTTTTGACTTTGATCAATGCCAGATGCTCCACTCCAGGGAAAATGGTCTTCACATTCACACTTCAACTCATGACCAGTCTTGGTGAAGCTTTTATTGTCTTAAATTTATGATGATTTGAGTATTTAAGGGAAATGTGGAGAAGTGTCTGTGGGATTCTGTAACCAGGATACCCCGTTGCAGTGTTTAAGTCTCTGAGCTCTGCATCAGGACTCACATTTAACCTTCAGCCATACTGTTAGTTCCGTCGACAGACTAATAGATGGACCCTTACAGGAAAAACAAATACTATTGTATTTAATTTTCTAATTTACTATTGTATTATTGTATATAAGTCAATGGTCACAGGCTTCCATGAATTTTTCATCTTATTTTGTGTTTGTAAGAAGTGTGAGTGACTGACCAGAATTTTCATTTATAGGTGAACTATCCCTTTAACAAATTAAATATATACACATTTGCTAAACAGAAATTGGTTACACTGTACAATAGTATATTTTTATAAAGTTGACGTCAGAATTATTTGCCCCCCTTAGCATTTTTTTTTTAAAATATTTCATAAATGATGTTTAACAGAGCAAGGAAATTTTCACAGTATGTCTGATAATATTTTTTCTTCTGGAGAAAGTCTTATTTTTTTATTTCAGCTAGAATAAAAGCAGTTTTAATTTTTTTTAAATCATTTTAAGGTAAAAAATATTAGCCCCTTTAAGCAATTTTTTTTATAGTTTACAGAACAAACCATCATTATACAATGACTTGCCTAATTACCCTAACCTGCCTAGTTAACCTAATTAAGCCTTTAAATGTCACTTTAAGCTGTATAGAAGTGTCTTGAAGAATATCTAGTCAAATAGTATTTACTGTCATCATGACAAAGATAAAATAAATCAGTTATTGGAAATGAGTTATTAAAACTATTATGATTAGAAATGTGCTGAAAAAATCTCGTCTCCGTTAAACAGAAATTAGGGGAAAAAATAAACAGGGGGCTAATAATTCAGGGGGCTAATAACTCTGACTTCAACTGTAACTCATTAGCATTTTTCAATGAAACTTTTTAGGTGGTTAGGTTTGTCCATATTTGACCTAACGTTGGGTTAAAACATCTAAGCACTTTTACAGTGCACAAATGGGATATATCATCCTATCGAAGGCAATCATGGCCAAAGTGCTCAAAACTGACCACTTCGAAGGGCCCTTCAGGATTTGAAGGGTCCATCTGAGTCACTCCAGTTCCACATGATTCTGATTTTGCACACATGCGTTCAATTCGAACCCCCGCTGCACATTTGCTATGTGTCTCTTTTACAATAGATGTTTGTTCTAATGCAACAGCAAGTGCCCTGCAAAGAGAAGTTTTATATTGAGGGTGAGAAAAAAGTGAGTACATTTAAATTTTTGAGTGAACTATTCTTTTAATTTTCATAATATTGCATTTTTAAGGAGGTATATTAAGTCATATTTCAGGCTATTCTAGTAAGACGTTTAAAATTCATGAATGAACACTAAAGTCAAATGAAGGTTTCAGGTAGAGAGCAATCGGTGCTTTTGAAAACACTATTGGTTGGGTTTAGGGAAAGGGGTGTGCGGGACAATCAGTGCTTTTGAAAACACTATTGGTTGGGTTTAGGGAAAGGGGTGGGCGGGTCTATCGGTGATTTTGAAAACACTATTGGTTGGGTTTAGTGAAAGGGGTGGGCAGGTCAATAGGTGCTTTTGAAAACACTATTGGTTAGGATTAGGGAAAGGGGTGTGCGGGTCAATCAGTGCTTTTGAAAACACTATTGGTTGGGTTTAGGGAAAGGGGTGGGCGGGTCAATCAGTGCTTTTGAAAACACTATTGGTTAGGATTAGGGAAAGGGCTGGGCGGGTCAATCGGTGCTTTTGAAAACACTATTGGTTGGGTTTAGGGACAGAGGTGGGCGGGTCAATCGGTGCTTTTGAAAACACTATTGGTTGGGTTTAGGGAGGGGTAGACGGGTCAATCGGTGCTTTTGAAAACACTATTGGTTGGGTTTAGGGAAAGGGGTGGGCGGGTCAATCGGTGATTTTGAAAACACTATTGGTTGGGTTTAGGGAGGGGTTACGCGGGTCAATCTGTGCTTCAAAAAAACACTATTGGTTCGGTTTAGGGAGGGGGTGGGCAGGTCAATCGGTGCTTTTGAAAACACTTGGTTTGGTTTAGGGAGAGGGGTGGGCGGGTCAATCGGTGCTTTTGAAAACACTATTGGTTTGGTTTAGGGAGAAGGTGGGCAGGTCAATCAGTGCTTTAGAAAACACTATTGGTTTGGTTTAGGGACAAAGGTGGGTGGGTCAATTGGTGCTTTTGAAAACACTATTGGTTGGGTTTAGGGAGATGGGTGGGCGGGTCAATCGGTGGTATTGAAAACACTATTGGTTTGGTTTAGGGAGAGGGTTGGGCGGGTCAATCGGTGCTTTAGAAAACACTATTGGTTGGGTTTAGGGAAGGAGGAGAGTGTCAGTAAATTTGGTCAGTCAGTCAGTCAACAGCGACAAAGGCACGAATGGCACTTGCGAGAGAAATTTTTGAGATTTGAAAGAGCATACACAGCGGCCACTGGTGAATTTGCGAAAACAAAAACTACAAAAAAACGTAGCTCCTGGGACGTATATGGTGCTCTCCAGAAATGTATATACAGTAGCGGTAAGTTTTTACAGTTGAAGACAGAATTATTAGGCCCCCTATATATATTCCTTCTCAATTATTTGTAATTTTTTTTTTATTATTTTCAACCACTTTCCAATTTTTTTATCAGTTTAGCTGTGATGCTTGCTGTATTAACCAGCCCTAATAAACCCAAAGGTTATTAGAAGAGTTTGTGTCTCAAGGTGAAGCTGGATGTGGTGAAATCAACATGACTCGAGTGTTTTTATCATGTTCTTCAGATGAGAGCTGCTGATTCATATTCTGCATTTAATCGTCCAGAGACCGAGCTCAACGACTCAAGCAGGAAATCTGGAGACACACTTCAGGAATCGGGAATCAGCTCATGGAAAATCAGCTGTGACCTGCTCTGAATAATGTGCAAACAAACTCGGCACTGCTCGTAGATTGATACGGGCTATCAAAGGCATGTTTTTATCATTCGGTGGACATGGACTTTTTTTTTAAATAGTATGGAGTGCACTGTAAAAAAAAAGCTGGGTTCCTCACAATCTCACAAATTTAAGTGGATTAAGCATGAAACAATAGTTGCATTTCCTTGTGAGATCAGCAGGCTGGAAAATCTGACCAGCAGCTGTTCTGAAAAACACCAGTAGATGGGGCCAAACACATGGCTATATACAACGCTATCTCACGCCAATTCGTAACTTTTTGATTTAGGGGCTAATTTGTATGAATTTGTACAGTCTCATTTGTTTAATTTAGTATGATTGGCTAATCCCCCAATGACGGTTGGGTTTAGGAGCGGGGTTTGGTGCCACACCTCTTTTTAAATGTACGATTGAACTTGTATGAATTTGTACGAATTAGCCACTAAACTGACAAAACGTGAAATAGTTACATTTACTTGTGAGATCAGCAGGCTGGAAAATCTGACCGGCAGCTGTTCTGAAAAACACCAGAAGATGGTGCCAAACACATGGTTATATACAACGCTATCTCATGCCAATTCGTAGCTTTTTGATTTAGGGGCTAATATGTATGAATTTGTACAGTCTCATTTGTTTAATTTAGTATGATTGGCTAATCCCCCAATGACAGTTGGATTTAGGGGCGGGGTTTGGTTACAAATTGTATATTTAGCCACTAAACTGACAAAACGTAAACTCTTACAAGTTTATATAGCTGACAGAAATGAAAATGGCTGAATGGAGCATACATTAACCAATGTATTATTCAGTCACAAGGTCGGTACCAAACAGTCATAAACTGCAACAGACAATCATCAATATACATATGAGCATATTCATTTACAGTCAAGATGATTCAATGTCCTGGATGAGCTTGTGTTATTAGTTTTAATGGTTGTCATCTCGGAATAACATACCTTGAAATGTCGTGACTTACCATTCAGAATCAAGTATTCCTGATAGCCGTGTAAATATTATGGCTAACCCACGGTAGTAGAAATGAATAGCTAGTTGAACAAAGACTTTCAACAACAACAACCAAACCTTATTTTGGAGAAAACAGTGAACAGATTTGGAGAACAGCAGTGGCTGTACTACTTTGAAAGATTACAACTGAAGCGTTGTGACTGAAGGTTAACTCAATTCAAATCAGTTCATCTTTATTTCTATAGCGCTTTTGCATTGTAGATTATGTCAAAGCAGCTTGACATATGATCAACTAGAAGTCAAGTTATTGTTTGTTGTTCCTAAAACTTGCATAGGCGACAAGACTTTTGTCAGGTAGCATACCTTGAACTACAATAGCGGTCAAAAAGGCTCCATCCACTTCAGTGTCTACTACTTTTCCCTGTGACTTTGAACGAAGAGCATAGAATCACTAAGAGGCGACACTTTGTTGTAGTTTGTGAAATAGCCACTAGATGCTGCTAGTGTCACGCGGCAACCATTTTGGAATGAAAATCCCAATAGAACAACAGCATATTATAAGTCTGTAAAATAAACTATTAAAAGTGCTGAGGGTTGTGATTGTAAGCGTTGTATTGTCGTCTTACAGGTTGTATCTCAGCTTTAATGCGCTTTTAAAATAAATAAATAAAAAACAAAGCAGCAACAGCAATAAGATCCAATGGACGGCCGATCGTTTTCACTCCAAAATGGCGGAATCGCGGGGCTGTTGCTGGGCGCTGCAGTTGCAATAGAACATTCCATTGAGTGTAGCCTCTTGGTCATTCTAAGCTCTTTGCTTTGAATATGCATGCCGATGTTGTCTAGCAACTTCCTGCTAACATAAACATAACATTATGATAGCAAAAACATAACTTTACTTCAGATATGTCTTTTGTGGGTGGTCAAGTAGCCTAACTACACATGTATAGGCTGACTGTATTACCAAAAAAAAGAGAGATAATTTTAGGGTAATTACTTCATTAAAGGTGACGACAGATATTTAAAGTTTGTTATAATATCTCAATGTATATATATATATATATATATGTATGTATATATGTATGTATATATATATATATATATATATGTATGTATATATATGTATATATATATATATATATATATATATATATATATATATATGTATATATATGTATATATATATATGTATATGTATATGTATATATATATATATATATATATATATATATATATATATATATATATGTATATGTATATGTATATGTATATATATATATATGTATATGTGTATATGTATATGTATATGTATATGTGTATATGTATATGTATATATATATATATATATATATATATATATATATATATATATATATATATATATATATATATATATATATATATATATATATATATATATATATATATAAATAATTGAAAATACTATGAAAAAAATCTGTTAAACCTCACTGGGGAAACATTTGAAAAAGAAAAAATTATTGAAAAAAAAAATAATAAAATAAAAATAAAAAAATCACAGGCAGACTAATAATTTTGTCTTCAGATGCACATTTACAGACTGATGGTAAGGCTATACATTATTAATGCTGCTGCTATTATTAGGAATTGTGTGTGTGTTTGTGCAAATGTGTGTGTGTTTTTTGTGCTCGAATGAAAAATGCGAAGAATGAGAATGAGACGCAGAGTGATTGATAAGAGGAAGATTAGAGACGCAGAGAAGGAAGCTCCTGATGACACCATCAATCCTCAATGGAAATAAATGAAGATTACAGCAGCTCCTGTCTCACACGTTCAATCAGTCATCATAGAGGGATCTAATGTGATTCAGCACTCACACATCTGATGTCAGGACTTGATCCCGGTCAGACTGATGAAACCGTCTGCAAACAAATCCAATTAGTGTGTTTGTTAGGCCAGTGTCACCATCGTTATAGTTCGACTGGAGCTCTGGGGTTTGATCAGTCACAAAAACTGGTGGATGCGCAGAAGAACCGCTGCCAGATAGATGTATGAACAAATCAACATAGGCTCATTCTGAAAATGTAGTCCTATATACATTTCTGGAGATCACGAATTGTGTAGCCAGAAGTATGTATGACTGCATTTCGTCTTTTCACGCTTACCAGCTGACCGCTTACCTCAATACAGATGGCTTTCCCGCTGTTGCCAGTTTGTCCAGTATCTCACCATGTAAGTTGATGGACTTGAGATGCAGAGCGGAGTTGACCATGATGACAGGGTTTGAGTATGGTGAGGAATGGTTCCAGAAAGCAGGTAAGACAAAAACAGAAGCCAAAAATAAAATAAACAAGTAAATAACAGGGTGAGAATGTGGTGAAAGCTGAAAACGTGGTAAAAATCAGGCGAAGGCTTTTCTTCTTCTGGATGGCTTTTTAAAACTGTCAGTTGGATTTAGGGGAGGAGGAGGGTGTGTCAGTCGATTGGTCACCCAGTCAGTCGATTAGTCAGTCAGTTGACATCAGCCTCTGGTGGATTTACACAAGAACAGCTGGCGTGAATGGCACTCGCCAGAGAAATTTGAGATCTGATAAAGCATGCACAGCGGCTTTGGTGGAATCACAAAATAAGTAGCTCCTGGGACATATATGGTGCTCTCCAGAAATCTATACAGCAGTACATTTCCAGAATGAGCCTGGGTTGGAACATATCCCTCTTTAAAAAAAAATTATGTTATATAAAATTTAAATCAAAATGATTGGAAATTAGTTTTTTTGTTGTTTTTTTTAGTTTGGCTGGAATAAAAGCCATAGTTTTAAATCAGTTTTAAAGTAAATTTGTTTAGCCTCATTAAGGTCATTGTTGTGAGTGAGGCTGGGCTGAGAGCCGTGAGTGTGTGCGAGGCATGTGTGAGATAATCAGGGACACCTAGATGCGTCACCTGCCTCGAGTCTCACGGAGGAGCCCTGGAAGCTAAAAGGAAAAGAGACACCAGTGCTGGGAGAAAGAGGACCGAGCCCAGACATATTGTTTTACTTTGATTTCAGTTTGACGGCCGTCTCCGTGAGGAGCTGCTGTCCGTTTGTTTTATGTGCTCATTAAAATTTTTTTAAAAGTTCGTCGGTTCTCCGCCTCTTTCTTCCCGATGGCCAGGCATCTAACTTCATTACAGTCATGTTCATGTTTTCGTTTAAAAACAGATTTTTTCTCTCCATTTTGCACTTCTGTCCACACTGAGAACCAGGGACACCGCTGGCCACTTCAGGTCCTATGATTAGAGCCAGACAGAATCTGTGGATATTTTTTGCTATATCCGTGAAGAATTTTGTAAAAAATCTGCGGATTTATGCGGAATGATTTTAGGAGTATCATAACTAAAAACTTAATATATGAAATAAATAATTATACATTTTTAACTTTTATTTAATATTTACAATGCAAATCCAATTAGATTCACTTATATAATATCTCTACAAAAAGACAGACCTTATTACTTTACAAACTGTATTGTGAATAAATCAAATGACCGTTTAAATATTACTATTATTATAATATCACAATAATATTAGTCAAATAATTTAAAAACTGAATAAATATAAATTTACACACATTTACACAAGTAAATACATAGACTCAATGATGGGCTAGAAATCTGCGGAGGGGGTAGGGGTACAAAACTATATATGGGGGGGGGGGGTTCTAGGGTTGAAGCACACAAAAGTGAAGGGGGGTGGCTTTTGAAGAGCTTTTGACAGCTTAATTAAAGATTAATGTCAGTTTGTACATGCTCCATGTCCCCTCTCCTCAAAGAACACGAAACGTTTAGAGCTGGGAGCTGTTGTTTTTTCAACATTTTGATCGACAACGTGACATTTCAAAGAGACAGAAAGTAAATAAACGGCAGGCGGATTTGACGCAGGTAAAATTGTCTGTCTGTGTACCTGCACAGTACAAGAACAAAAGCGTTCTCAGTCATTTTAGCAAGGATGATGGAAAGAATTGAAAATCATAGTATGGACACGGAGTGTTTTTAGAAGGAATTTTTCGATTTGTGTAGCATCCAATTTTTTTTTTCTCCGATTTAGGTGTAAGGCTTAGAGAAGAAGAAAAACAAAACTTTTTTTTTTAAGAATAGCCTTTAAAAATATATATTTTGATCATTTTTCGGGGTGAACTGTCCCTTGAAACAATTTTAAATCCCAATTGTTATTCAAAGGAAACAAGCTGATATTTTATGTCAATTGAGACACTTTGATTGGAGAAAAGCGTCAATGCTTTCTCAAGAGCAACAATAGACAGACATGAGCTTTATTTCATGTTCGGTTCATGACGCAACTGATCAGAAACAACAGTTTGATGCTGCTGACATCATGCATTTGGACAGAAGAGTGAGCAGCTGCTGGCTCAACTCAATTATCCTGCAATGAAGGTGATGAAACTAATGATACTATATTGCACAGAAGAATCGGAACTTAATCTATTGACTTAATTTCATTGCAAGATCTGTCTGCAAAAATATAAAGCAGTGTTGAAGTGAAATGCCTTTTCAAACAGATTACCAAACCAAAGTTAAAAAGTTTGTTCATACAAAAATGAAAATTCTTTGATGGAATCTGAGGGCTCCCTCATCCTCCATATAGACAGTAAGGGACGGGACACATTTAAAGTATAACAATAGCCTAGAGCTAGCCCAGAGCACCACCTGCTGTTTAAAAATGATCCTACAGCTCCACTATCAGCTGTTAAAAACTAGCCTAGAGCTCCATCTGCTGTTAAAAACTAGCCCAGAGCGCCATCTGCTGTTAAAAACTAGCCTAGAGCACCATCTGCTGTTAAAACCTAGCCTGGAGCATCATCTGTTGTTAAAAAGTAGCCTAGAGCGCCATCTGCTGTTAAAAAACTAACCAAGAGTGCCATTTGCTGTAAAAAACTGGCCTAGTGCATCATCTGCTGTTAAAAACTAGCCTAGAGCACCATCTGCTGTTAAAAAAAATGACCTAGAGCACCATCTGCTGTTAAAAACTAGCCAAGAGCGCCATTTGCTGTTAAAAACATGACTAGAGCACTATTTGTTGTTTAAAAGTAGCCTAGAGCACCATCTGCTGTTAAAAACTAGCCTAGAGCGCCATCAGCTGTTAAAAAACTAACCTAGAGCGCCATCTGCTGTTAAAAACTAGCCTAGAGCGCCATCAGCTGTTAAAAAACTAGCCTAGAGTGCCATCAGCTGTTAAAAACTAGCCTGGAGCATCATCTGTTGTTAAAAAGTAGCCTAGAGTGCCATCTGCTGTTAAAAAACTAACCAAGAGTGCCATTTGCTGTAAAAAACTAGCCTAGTGCATCATCTGCTGTTAAAAACTAGCCTAGAGCACCATCTGCTGTTAAAAAAAATGACCTAGAGCACCATCTGCTGTTAAATACTAGCCAAGAGCGTGATCTGCTGTTAAAAACTAGCCAAGAGCGCCATTTGCTGTTAAAAACATGACTAGAGCACTATTTGTTGTTTAAAAGTAGCCTAGAGCACCATCTGCTGTTAAAAACTAGCCTAGAGCGCCATCTGCTGTTAAAAACTAGCCTAGAGCGCCATCTGCTGTTAAAAACTAGCCAAGAGCGCCATTTGCTGTTAAAAACATGACTAGAGCACTATTTGTTGTTTAAAAGTAGCCTAGAGCACCATCTGCTGTTAAAAACTAGCCTAGAGCGCCATCTGCTGTTAAAAACTAGCCTAGAGCGCCATCTGCTGTTAAAAACTAGCCTAGAGCGCCATCAGCTGTTAAAAACTAGCCTAGAGCGCCATCAGCTGTTAAAAACTAGCCTAGAGCGCCATTAGCTGTTAAAAAACTAACCTAGAGCACCATCAGCTGTTAAAAACTAGCCTGGAGCATCATCTGCTGTTAAAAACTACCTTAGAAAGCCTTCTCTTGTTTAAAGGGGTGGTCCAGAATGTAATTTTAAGGCTTGGTTGTGTTTACAAGATGCAAAGCAATGTGTGCTCATGTTTCACTTGAAGTAAATCACGTTATTTTTTCATAAATATCACTTTGATTATATACAGCTACTCAGCTAACATGAATACGACTGACATATTTCCTAGTTCCTCTGAAAGGCCCGCCCTCAAGTGACTCTGATTGGTCATCAGTCATAATGTGCTGCGATTTGCGGATCGGCTCCAAGTCACGCCCCTACATGCATGCGCTTTTCTGCTGTGTAAACAGTCAGTCAACCTAATGCCCGCTCTCTAAAATAAAATCTGACATGTGTCTGTTACGAGAATAAATCGGGTGCGGCTCCTTTAAGAGACATTGCTATTGCGTGTGTCTATGTGAATGTGTGAACTTTCTGTAGACGTGTGTAACGTGCGCGGGACTTTCTTTTTCTTTTTCTCTGATGCTCAGATTAAGTTCTTGTCTGTAATATATCGTGACACTGCCGACAGAAGAATAAAGCACAAGATGTGGGATGAGACCTGCGTGAACCTTGATTTATTTTTCTGCTGCTACATGAGTTAGCTCTCCTGTATTTTTTTAAACTCAACGCATTACACAACGTCTTTTACATATATCCAGAATATGCAGGTGTAAGTAACATGAATCGTTCACATATCTTTTGTGACTTCATTAGGTAAAACACATGGAAAAGCTGCCTAAAGATAAACAATGCAAAGTCGCGCACACACATAGAGAGAGGCTGCACGCGCCGGTGAATTGTGTGTGTGTGTGTGTGTGTGTGTGTGTGTGTGTGTGTGTGTGTGTGTGTGTGTGTGTGTGTGTGTGTGTGTGTGTTTACAACAGTTTGACTGATAAATATCAATTTGTAGCTAAATCGTTAGTGGTGCCAAACAGCATTTCCCGTTGTTTACATCATTGCTACAGCATACTGTTAACGCTAAGTTAGTGATCAATTTTAACAAATAAAAACACTTACAGGCTGTAGTTCACAGCTTCTGCTTTGAGGAGACTTTAACCGAATCCAGCACTGAACTGGGAGAGATTCTGGAGCTGTGTTTTGTCAAATCATGCTTGCTATGTATTTTATAATTCTCTGGAACATTATTAATATTGAACTGTAAGCACTTCTCTCTTTGTGTCGTGTCCTTTAGAAGCCCCAATACAGAAACAGATGAAGCTCTGTGGAAAAAGCAGCGTTTGGACGCATTTTAGCTCTATCTCTGCTATAACATTACAGCCCCTCTGGCCACGCCCCTCATCTGCGCAGGGTGTGTGCGTGGTAAAAGAACGTTTGTGATCTCACAAGGCCCGGAAGTATTTTTTTGTAGTCCCCAAAATTCGTTCATTGTAGGCTTTGCTAAGCTAACTCGAACTTTGAGCGTCTTACATTTAGAGATGTTGTTTATGTTCACACAGCTACGTTACACATCAACTAAAGTTTAAAATATGATATCGTAGTGGACCACCCCTTTAAAACTAGCATAGAAACCTAGTGTTAATTTAGCTGTTTGGTTTACTTTGCTTTTCAATAACACTCTAATTTCTACCTTCCAAAATGGCTTTAAAATACATTTTAAAATTAAGTCTTTAGGAAAAGTAAAGACTTAAGTTTCTATCAGCCTCTGTTAATGCATATTTTGAAGTATGGCTTGAGAAATGAGTGATGGAATTAGCAAATTTCTAATAAAAATCCCATAATTCGTGAAAATAATCGATTTTATGCTTGCTTGAGGTGGTTTTAGACTTGTGCGACAGAGTTAACGCAAATTATTAACAGATGGGAACGTATTTGCATAATAAACTCTGATTTAACGAACATTACACCCACATGACCAATCAGCTGTCTCCATTATGCTCCCTTTGTTTACTGTTGGTTGCTAGGTTACCAATACTCCAGTCAGCCTCTCTAAAAACTTGATAGACACACCTAATTCACTTTTTTTTATGCGGACTTTGAAAAGATCTGCTTCACAATAGGTTGGAAACCTAGCTATTGATAGTATCAGCATCTCTGCACGTGTTGTTCTGCGTGTTGTTCTTCTCTTTTCAGTCCTCAGGCTGATCTGATGGAGTCTGATAGTGAGTTCATAGGTGGAGGAAGAACAGCCCACAGCATCTCATATGCACGCACACACACACATACACAAACACTGCTCAGGGCGACTTCGCACTCTTGTATTTTCCTCCTCTGCATTGTTTACCGAACATCAACACTCAGGTAAAACACCTCCTCAGAAAAAGCGTCCCGCAGCTTTCGTGAACACTGACTACACTGAATCAAACACACAGTGATGAGAAGGTGAACAGATCTCACATTATATTTCATGCTGTGAAATGCAAATCATGCGCTACTAGTGGAAATCAGTGATGTGCATGATCTGAATAATTGATCTAATGCAATTAAATGAATAATGTAAAGTATTCCTTTCATTATTCAGTTTATTGAATTGGATAAAAACGGAGTGATGTTATTAAATAGAACACATTACATCAAACTGTCATAAAAATACTCAGCATATTAAAATGATTGTTGAAGGATTATGTGATGCTGAAGACTGGAGTAGCAGGAATATGTTTAAAGACAAAATACTTATGCAACATTTAAATAAATTCATTGGTACACCTGGTAAAAGTCTTGTCGTCGATCCCAGTTGTAAGAGCAAAAAATAATAACTTGATTTCTAGTTGATCATTTGGAAAATGGCAGAAGGTCGATTTTTCTGCTGGATCATCTGTTGAACTGCATCTCAATCATCACAAATACTGCAAAACACCTACTGGAACTCACATGGACCCAAGATTCTCACAGAAATCAGTCAAGTTTGGTGAAGGAAAAAATCATGGTTTGGGGTTACATTCAATATGGGGGCGTGCGAGAGATCTGCAGAGTGGATGGCAACATCAACAGCCTGAGGTACAGTATCAGGACATTTGTGCTGCCCATTACATTACAAACAGAGCTTGACATTAAAGGGTGGATTTCTGCTTTGGCAGTTTAGACAGCCATTGCCACTAGCCACTTTGGTTGGCTAAAAGCAGGGTTCGACAATAAAGATGGCCCAATATTCGTGCAAAAGCCATCTTAGAATCGAAAAGTAGCAGGACTGACAAAAATAATTGTGTCCGCGCCATAGACTGTAAAATATATGGATGTAGTATCTGTGATGTCACCCATAGGTTTCTGAACACTGCAAAAAAAGCTACAAGTAGGCGTGGCCAACCGTCGCCATTTTGTTCGGGCATCATCGCACCCACAGTGGGATCCCAAACAAGGGCAAAGAGGCGGAGAGTGAGCGGAGCTACAGACACCTGCTGGCACTTTGCTTAGACCTGGCAGACAGACTTTACTTTGGGAGAAACGTTTGATACTTTATTACCTGCAACTTGTTTGTGTTCTGACCACATGTGCTTGGCTGTACACTATATCAATAAAGTGTTTAGACTTTTAAAAACACTGTAGTAATACATTGAGCCACTAAACATTGTTCTTTTGACGTTTTTCCACAGGAGGAAAACGTGAATTACTTACAAACACTTCAGATATATTCTGTGTTAGTAAATGCAAGACTATTGGTGAACTCCAGCATAACACTGTATGACAACGCTTCAGATGACTGTTCTAGAGCTACAGCTAATCAATCTGTCACATTCTGGAGGGCATTACGGGTCTAAAGAAGAATATTATTGATAAATGATCTAAAACAAAACAAATCCATTTATAGAAATGGTATACACATATATAACTTAACTCACATGGGAAATGGAGGCCACGTGAACGGCTTGTGAGCACAATTGTGCACACAGCATGCCATATCATCTGATAATTGTAAGAAATAAGTCCAAAAGGCAGCTGACTGTGTAAAGCCACATAAAACAAAACAAAAATACGATGAATATGCCGAGATCAGTGGCTAATCTGCCGGATTCAGCTGAGGTGAAGTGACGGCGACCAGCGAGACCTAGCTGTCACTCAAGTGGCCACGCCCTTAATTATGCAAACTTAATATAACCTAATTTAAACGAAACAGATGAGTTATATAAAAATTCACCCCCATCACAGTTGTCATGAAGGGTAATAATAGCTATATGAACCAAAATCGTTCTTTGTACCAGGTTGTAAACACCCTTTTTTCTGCTGTAAAGTTGGCCATTCTAACAGTGGGCTCAATTTGCTATATATGGAGCCAGGACTAGCGGCTTCCATATTGGCTTCCCGAGGAAGAGCGGGAGGTTGCCGCTTGGTCCGCGTGAGCAAAAGAAAGCAGCTGAATACCAAATCAGAGGATGATCACTCACGCTAACAGCTAATGTGATGCGCGCAACTTTTTAAAACGTGCGCGCGCTTCCGTTTCCTTGCGTGAAGCAACTGTGCCTAGAAAAGCAACTGGTGCGATCGATTCTCTTTTAAATAGACTAGACAAAAAGTTATGCTCATGCACCCCCAGTCCTACTGCTTTCAAGAGCTCCAGATTTGTCTTTTTATAAGCAGCACCGGTTGCTTTCGCTTTAACCATTATTTAAACGGATTACTAATTGGCCTAAAATTAACCGTGCATGTGATCTTCCTTTTATTACCGCACACGCTATGTATGTCAACTACTTTGTTTTGCTTAGGTATTTTTGTTCATATGGTTTAATTCTAATTTTTTTTTCAATAACATTGCTTTAATGGGAGATTAACTCCCCATTTTTGTGTAACTGGTGATCTAGGACCTTTAGGTAGGACAGATTACTGTGCACAGTTTTAGATACATGACAATAATTATTTTGTAAATGTCAAAGTTTTTTTTTTTTTTTGCTTCTTTAAGCAACGTTTTGTTATACAACTATATTTTGCTTGTTTTCACACAAATAAAAAAAGAAATATTATGTTAATATTATGTTTAGTGAGATAAATGAAGTAAATTAGGTAGAATTTAATTTAATTTAATAAATTAGGTAAATTAGCCAGAGATAAATTAGGTAAATCCTTAATTTTGAGCTCTGAAATGTCATGTGAAATAAAAACTAATTGCAAATTATGAAAGCACAACCCATTTGCTCATGCTCATTGAGCAAGCTCATACACCAACACACAAAGAGTGAAATGAACGAGGAGGCATGTGGACATAACACAAAATTTAAATCAAGTAATTTTAGCAAGTCAAAGACATAATTATGCAAATAAAATATATTTTCCCAACAACAGATTTGTGGCTAGTAGAAATGCAGAGTGGCTAGTAATGTTGGAAATCTACTAGCCACAGTGGCTGGTGATTTAAAAAAAAGTTAACGTCAAGCCCTGATTACAAACCACAGGAGAGGGCAAATTCTCCAGCAGGATAGCGCTCCTACTCATACTTCAGCCTCCACATCGAAGTTCCTTAAAGCAAAGAAGGTCAAGGTGCTCCAGGATTGGCCAGCAAAGTCACCAGACAAGAACATTATTGAGCATGTCTGGGGTAAGATGGAGGAGGCATTGAAGATGAATCCAAAGAATCTTGATGAACTCTGGGAGTCCTGCAAGAACGCTTTCTTTGCCCTTCCAGATGACTTTATTAATAAGTGATTTGAGTCATTCAGAGATGTATGGATGCAGTCCTCCAAGCTCATGATGGAGTCAGACACAATATTCATTCTGTTTCCACTGCAGCATGACCACATATTCTATACTGGACATTATTTCTGTTCAGTGACAAGACTTTTGTCTAAGCAAAGTCAGACCTTACTGTCCTAATTAAATCATTTAAAAAAAAACATGATCGTATTTTATTGTGGTAAAATAAGCGTAATCTAGAGGCCTTTGCCTTTCATTTAAGCCACTTCTGATACCAATAGATCAACTAGAAGTCAAGTTATTATTTGTTGTTCCTAAAAGTTGGATAGGCAACAAGACTACTGTATCAGGTAGTGTTTTCACTATTCAACAGAAGAAAAAACAATTAGAAACACTTGAGTGCGAGTAAATGTTGGTAAAATTGTAATTGTTGTGCCTTTTTACCATTAAAATCACATTTAATTCAAATACAAGCACATTTACAGCTTCCATCTCCCTCATTATGTCTGTCACATTATCATTCTCTCAGCTCTACACAACATATTACAGTATATTGTGATGCTTCTCTCTTCAAAACGTGTGATAACAGCCTGTAATGCCTAACGAGTCGTCTCACTAGGGCTCATAGCAGAGCTTGTGTGTGTTTTTCTGAAGACTATGCTGTGTATCACATTATCAGAGCATCGGTGGTGAAGAATGCGTTTCCACGAGAGCTTTAGTCTCAGGGTGTTGTACTGTAATAAGGCCTTCAGCGAGAGTCAACAATTCAGGGTAATTGGGTCACTGTTGGTGTAGCACAGAAATATATAACCCCCGCACACACACACACAAGAGTGATGATGCTCATGACCTGAAAACACACCTTCAGAATTATACGTCTAATCTCGGGAAACACAGTCAACGCAAAAGTGCAACAAGAAGTCATCGTCTGTGTTAAAAATAAAGGTTTCCCGAGATAAACAAAGATTCTTTCGTTAATAAATTACATATTTGGTGATTCACTGGGGTGTTTTCAGTTTTTTATGGTTATTAATTTTATTTTGGGACTTTTCTCTTCTCTTTGCTGACTTCTAATTTATAAAATTCAACATTAATTGATATTTTAATAGTTTAAAACAATATTTTGTATTGACCTTATCACTGACCTGCCACTGGTTTCTTTTGTTGTTCCTAGTCATTTCCCTGTAGGTTAATGAATTGGAAGTGCTGAAACCAGGGGCGTAGATTTAGGGTGAATGGAGGGCAGGGGCGGACTGGGACAAAAATTCAGCCCTGGCACTGTAGCCACACCAGCCCACATTACCACACCGACACAGCCCCACACATGGACACGCACATCCACACATTATATTAGTGTACAGATGGTGAAATAATATACGCAGTGCCAAATGTAATAGATATTAAAACATTTAAATGTATGTGACTGGAACAAAACAACCTCTTTATAAAAATGTATACATACAGTAAAAACTTAATAAAAAAATGTTTGTCTGCTATTATATGATAGAAGTAACCTTTGAATGTGTCTCACGCACACACACACACACACACACAGAGCTTTACACACAAATGGACATGCAGCACTAGCAACACTTCGGCGTACTTTTATTTACAAAAAACTATACATGTCATTTTCTGCAATGTTGTTCTTTATTGCCACTGTTTTAATATCTTTTTATGGCTATCTGGCTGACTTGTTCCTCACTCTTGCCTTACTGTCATTTTGTCCATGCTTCTTGCTGGTCACTGTACTTTATTGTATTGTCAGCAGGCGTCGCAGCAATTCACTCTTTTCTGCCACTCTGTCAATGACAACATCTGTATCTAGGGACATAAGAATTTCCTTTTCAGTTGCCATCAACATAAATGCCTCCAAGTGATCATTGGATATGGTGCTCCTGAGTCGATTTTTTACAAATTTGAGTGTGGAGAAGCTTGGGTGCTTCTAAGGACTAAGGAATTCCAAAATACAAGAATTTGTATACACACCAACCACTGATACAGATACAGTAGTAATGCTAGTCTGGCTGGTTAAACTGCAGTTTTTAAATTTGCTGTCTTACTCAGTTTTGCATTATGTTCTTCTTTTGATCAGAAGTTTAACAGTTTTGAAAACCGTATGAAAGCATGTGCAAAATGTCCTGTATGTCCAAAGAATTTTGTCAGTTGTTGTGTCTGAGTGAGAAAAGAATTGATGAAATTTAAGAGATGTAATCATTAAATGCATTTTGTGCCAAAACAATGAGAACTGATCCCTAGTTCAGCCCACATAGACTTCTGTTGTGCTCACTGTGTCAAGAGTTTTGCAAAAGTGTCCTATATAGAGAAATGTGTCCTAGCGTCTGTAAAAAACTTTATTACACTTAAGTAATAACAGTAGCACAAAAGGCAATACAATATATAACAAAAAAGCAGAAATATTTGTGTGTACTAGCAGATTTGTACATTTTTATTCCTTCATGATATATAGCTTTTTTTGATATAAAGTTTGCTGAAGTGTTGCTAGTGCTGCATCTCCATTTGTGTGTGTGTGAGACACACATTCACAGGCTACTCCTATCATAGGGGTTAATTTATCGTTAATTAGCCACAGTCTTAAAAAGGCTTACATGAGCTTTTATTTTGAAGTGTTTCTGGCAATCAGTTTATTCTTATTTGTTTCGGGACCACACACACACACACCAACCTACATGGATACTCCGAAGTGATGTTTAGCACTTGCATGCTCAGTACTTGTTGGAAACTTTGTGGAAAAAGAATAAAGAATTCTGGATTGATTGCAGCTCGTTGCCTCTGACTGACCAGACATCTGTGGTGAACTAGCCCCCACTGACAACCCCTAACTGGTTTGTGGTTTCTATATCAGTTTTCTGTACACAGTATTAAGAAACTGTCAGCATTTGTGTCAGGGTGTGTTTCTCTTATGGCTGTATTCCTACCTCCATGACACTTGACTCTGCTGCAGCAGTCAGGCTATCTGCACTGCCACTGGGTCCAGAAACATTCTAGTTTGAATAGATGAACCCAGCAGTCAGGAAAGGAAGAACATAAGCAAGCCAATGTCTGACTATTGCATAGATATACTACAATATTGCCTGTAAAAGAAGTCTATGTTCCACCTACATACTGTGACATATGCATGTATTTAATGTTTTACTTTAAAGACTAGCTATGTATTTAGAGTTGACTACAAATTCCTACAGTACTATAGCTATAGCTGTTCTGTGTATACCCTAAATTCCACGTTATCTGCTTATAATGATATTTTAAAATGTATGGGAGTTCCACGCTGAGTTAACTGTTAAATACAGTGTAGGTTACTGTCAAAAACTGTCAGAAGTAGCGTGAATGACATTAAAATTAATTATTATTTATATTTTAGTATAATTAAGGGGGTCAGTCACACACCAGAAGCGCTGCTCGGCGACGCACAGCGTCGCGCCGCGCAACGCCATGCATTTCAGAATTCTAATTTCTAAACAAAAGTTTCTAAGGTACACAAGTCGGCAGCTGCCATGTGAATATGCGCGTCTGATGTGCCATACTCTCAACTGTCATGTGCTCGCCGTGTTGCGGCGCATCCGATGTGTGACCTTTATTTTCTGTTCCCTTCTTACCTCCTCTACCGCGCTACTGTCCTCCGATGCATTTACACCTCCTCTCGCGAATATTTCGGTTAATATTATGCATCTGGCAGCATCTGATTTTAGAGCCCTTTTCTTGCTCTCTCTCTGACCTTTTCAGCACCGCCTTTCTTTTTTTTACGGTCCATATTTTGACAGCCGCTGATTGGGTCGGCCCATCTCGAGACCGGCCGGCCGTCGCCGATTGGCCCAAATGCTTAACATGTATCATTATTATAATTATCAATCATCATTATTATTATTATTATTATTATTATTATTATTATTATTGTCATCAACAGCAGCATTATATTCACATCTTGCAAGAGATAAAAGCTGCCAGCATGCAAAAACAATACATATTAAAAAGAAAAAAAAAAAAAAAAAAAAAAAAAAAAAAAAAAAAAAAAACCTGACCGGCCCACATTTTAAAACTACTCCGGCCCTTCTGGCATTTGCCAGAATTGCCAGACGGCCAGTCCGCCCCTGATGGAGGGGATGCGTCCCCACTAATATCCGCCAACAATTAAAATGTCCCACCAATAATTTAATTCACTTAAAAAAAAAAATTGCAGTCAATATTAAACTCGACGTGCAGAAAGGGTTAAATCACGTCACTCCTCAGGTCGCTCCGCCCCCCAAACACATATCATCATTGTGATTGGCTGTGCCTTTCTCTGCTGTCACGTGAGTGGCTGTAGCTGCTTAAGATACTAGAACGAGAGCCAAAACTGTGCAGGTGAATTTCCCGTGCAAGAATAAGGTGTGTGAAGGTGTGTGAGAATGGCGGCAGCAACAAAAGGTGGACATGAGGAGTCTTTTTTAACGAAAAGTGTAAGTGACAAACTCTAGTTCGCTACTGAAAGAGTCCAACATAATGCCGTTAATGCTCGTGTTTTTCCCACTTTAATGCACAGTCTATCGTTATAGCAGTCTGTGCATAATATGACCTGAAACTAACTGCAGAATAAACAGCTACATGTAAAAGTATATGATCCCTGCCAGTTCTCCTAATCTCTCAGAGTAGCATGTGCAATTTGAAACAGTTTGTCAGAAAAACTACAGCCTGTGCTCCATCCTTTATCAATACTGATATATGAGACATGTTTCATTTACATTTTGCCTAAAATAAACAAAACTCTCTCTTTATCAATTAATAAACATTCTTTTAACATTACACTATTACATTATCAGGCCCATGTGCATTTAAACTAAGTTTTATATTAAAGTTTTAGAAATAATGAAAATGTATAATAAAGAAATATGAAAAAGATTAAAATACAAATGTATTATCATCTATCATTACATTTATTTTTAGAAATCAGTTAAAACTTGTTTTAGATTAAAAACTGGAGCCTACAAGCAAATAACAAACTGGCCAGCACATTTAACTTTCCTCAGTCAGAATTTGGTCATTTGAAAATTCAAACACAATAATAATAATAATAATAATGACTATTTATTGACTGACTATATATATATATATATATATATATATATATATATATATATATATATATATATATATGTTGAAGTCAGAATTATTAGCTCCCCTGTTCATTTTTCCCCCAATTTGTGTTTAAGGGAGAGAAGATTTTTTAATTTTTTCATTTCTAGGCATAATAGTTGTAATAACTCATTTCTAATAACTGATTTATTTCATCTTTGCCATGATGACAGTAAATAATATTTGACTAGATCTTCTTCAAGACACTTCTATACAGCTTAAAGTGACATTTAAAGGCTTAACTAGGTTAATTAGGTTAACTAGGCAGATTAAGGTAATTAGGCAAGTTATTGTATAATGATGGTTTGTTCTGTAGACTATCGAAAAAAAAAATAGCTAAAAGGGGCTAATAATATTGACCTAAAAATGGTTTTTAAAACATTTTAAACTGCTGTTTTCTAGTCGAAATAAAACAAATAAGACTTTCTCCAGAAGAAAAAATATTATCAGACATACTGTGAAAATTTCCTTGCTCTGTTAAACATAATTTAGGAAATATTTAAAAAGAAAATAAAAACTCAACGGCTGACTAATAATTCTACTTCAACTGTGTGTATGTATGTATGTATGTATGTACGTAAGTAAGTATATACATATATATATATATATATATATATATATATATATATATATATATATATATATATATATATATATATATATATATATACACATACATCCATACATATATACATATACATATATATATCCATACATATATATAACTTGGCCCACACGGAATCTGGGCACGCAGAATTCAACAGATTTTTAGCCCATAATTTATTCTGTTTTTTTTTTTATTCTGTAAATTTATATTTATTCTGGTTTTAAATTAATTTCAGTATAGTTATTGACTAAAATGAAAAATTCATATGATTTACTTAAATTACAGTTTGTACAGTAATATTTTCTGTCTTTTAGTAGATCTATTATATGAGACGTCTATTATATGAGATGTGCTAATTGGACTTGCATTTTAAAAATTAAATAAAAGTTAAAAAGATATTTTTTATTTCACAAATTAAAGTTTTAGTTATGATACTCCCAAAATCATTCTGCAGAAATCCGCAGATTTTTAACAAAATTATCTGCAGAAATAGCAAAAAACGCAGATTCTGTCTGGCCCTATATATAACTAAATAAAGTTACTAAAATGTTCATTTATATGAAAATTAAATATACAGTTATAGTCAATATTATTAGCCCTCCAGTATTTTTTTTCTATTTCAAATACCCCCCAATCCCCACCAGCAGAGCAAGGAATTTTTCACAGTATTTCATATAATATTTTTTCTTCTGGAGAAAGTCTTATTTGTTTTATTTTGGCTAGAATAAAAGCAGTTTTAAAGAACTCCTATTTTGATCTCATTTTAGTTTCTGAATAGCGTAGATGTTTTTGTAGCCTGTGGCTTTAAATGCAAATGAGCTGCTTCTCCCCACCCACTGCTCCCACATGCGTGTCTGCTTCTCATCATGTGTTGTGTCAGATAAACAGCAGTCAGTGACAGTGGCAGACACGGATGAAGCTGAAGTAAGGTCACTAGTCAAAAATACCAAGAAAGCTTATTTGATGTATTTATGCTGGAGTTTATTCAAGCCTTTTTGAAATGATGAGTCTCACACAAATGGTGTTTGCAATACACACACACACACATAATAGAAACACTATGCGGCCGTTGTGATTATATCAGTTAAGAATTACATAGTGATTTTACTGTCTTTATTACTATCATGCTGTTTTAAAAATGTTTTAAACTTAAAAAAAATCTGTGTTGTAACAAATATTTTAATCCCAGTTTATTTGCAAAAAAAAAAGTTCTGTGGACATGTGTGTACATGTTGTTATTATCGAAACATTCCACCTGTTAATCAATTTGGTGGGTGGGGAACTGCACGTCTGCGTCAGGTTGTGGTGGGCCTCAAAATCACTGGGATTTGAATTCAGGAAATTGTAAAAAGAGACTTGTGTTTATATCACCCCAATATGACTGTGGACACACTATACCTACACACAGTTCTGTCCAAACAGTTTATAAAAGGTGATTTTCATCGTAGGTGTCCTTTTTTAACAATATTATTAGCCCTCTTCAGCAATATTTGTTTTCGATTGTCTACAAAACAAACCACTGTTATACAATGACTTTCTAATTACCCTAACTTGCCTAATTAACCTAATTCACCTAGTTAAGCCTTTTAAGCAATATTATTAGTCCAGCTTGATCTCACGCGAAAACGTTAGTATTTTAAGTTTTGTCCGTTTAGTGGCTAATTCGTACAAATTTGTACGAGTTCAGTCGTACGAAATTGTATGGTTTTAAAAAGGAGGCGTGGCACCTAACCCCACCGGTCATTGGGGAATGAGCAAATCGTACTAAAATATACGAATTAGCCACTAAATCGAAAGTTACGAATTGCCGCGAGATTGTGTTGTATTAGCCCTCTTAAGCAATATTTGTTTTCGACTGTCTACAGAACAAACCACTGTTATACAATGACTTTCTAATTACCCTAACTTGCCTAATTAACCTAATTCACCTAGTTAAGCCTTTAAATGGCACATTAAGCTGAAAACTAGTGTCTAGTAAAATAGTATACTGTCACCATGATGATGATAAAAGAAACCCTCACTATTAGAAATTAGTTATTAAAACTTTTATGTTTAAAAAAGTGTGGATTTTTTAATGTTCAAAATATTTCTGTTTGTATGCATTTTTAGTAATAACCCTGACTGATACACTGAAATAAGTGTTAAATGAGGGCCATTTTCAACACAAATGTTTATGCATCATAGCTACATGTAGTTTACGACGACTAGTTTACGACGATTAGTTTACAATGACTCTACTAAAACAGTAGAAAACACAAATCAGCCTGTACTGTTTGCAGAGAGCCTGAAGCCTTGAGCTAAATCAACCAGCCCTGAGAGCAATCATTTTTATCAATTTAAACCCCAACCTTGAAATATGAAAACAGATGAAGTGCTGAATAAACCAACTAAAACACCAGCTTTTGACAGCAGCGAGTTAACAGAGTTCCTGACAGCTCTGTCTTGAAAAATACTTATATACTGTACCCCAATGTTGAACTGAATGAGACTTTTTACTCCACCGCGGAGTGCTATTCATCAAAACGAAATAGAAAGAAAAGACAAATAATGTTTTGCCTGGTAGATCGGGCTGCCATTACGGCATTGAAAGGGGATTTATTTTGCAAAAAAAAAAAAAAAAAAATCACAGTTAAATACAGTTGTGTGGAAGCAGTGTGTGAATATAACTAGCCCCAATGGGAAAAAATGAATTAATTAAATTTTTTAAATCTTACTTGATAAAAACAGACTGCAGAAACATTTGACTGACATTTTCCCTTTGTTCGTGTCCGTAAAATATATATATTTATATATACATATATATATATATATTTATATATATATATATATATATTTATATATATATATATATATATTTATATATATATATATATATATATATATATATATATATATATATATAAATAATGTCCGTAAAAACAACTATCCTGGATGCACTTTACCCTGCTTATTATGTGGCTACTTGCTACAAAACAATGTTTATTATTACTTTAATTGAATGTAAATCTGACAGACACAAAAACAGCTGATTAAGTATAGACTAACCTGTGCATTATTCAGACTGGCACAGAACAGTCAAAAAACCCAAAGCTGACAAAAACAAAAACAGCTGATGGAGTATACACTAACCGGCGTATTATTCAGACACAAGATGGCTCCAAACAGTTAAATACACAAAGCTGACAGAAACTAAACAGCTGATGGAGTATACACTAACCTGTGCATTATTCAGACACAAGATGGCGCCAAACAGTCAAAAACACAAAGCTGACAGAAACTAAACAGCTGATGGAGTATACACTAACCTGTGCATTATTCAGACACAAGATGGCGCCAAACAGTCAAAAACACAAAGCTGACAGAAACAGCTGATGGAGTATACACTAACCTGCGCATTATTTAGTCACAAGATGGCACCAAACACTCAAAAACACAAAGCTAACAGAAACGAAAACAGCTGATGGAGTATACACTAACCTGCGCATTATTTAGTCACAAGATGGCGCCAAATAGTCAAAAAACCCAAAACTGACAGAAACAAAACCAGCTGATGAAGTATGCACTAACCTGCATATTATTCAGACACAAGATGGCACTAAATAGTCAAAACACAAAGCTGACAGAAACAAAAACAGCTGATGGAGTATACACTAACTTGAGCATTATTCAGTCACAAGATGGTGCCAAACAGTCAAAAACGCACAGCTGACAGAAACAAAACCAGCTGAATGGAGCATATACTAACCTACGTATTATTAATTCACTGGATGTACTTTATCCCTAATATAAAGAACTTTCTGCAGCTCTAAACATTCTTCAGTGCGATTACAGATCTGTTATTTCCAAGAGCACAGCTGCCAATCAACACCCACATCTGCAGAACGATACTCTATAAAAACACATTTTGCGCTTGTTTTTGTTTCCTCCTCTAGGAAGGTCTGGGCAGGTAAACGGCCTGGTAATCATCAGAAAGGCAGCTCGGGTGGGCGAGACGCTGGGGATTTTCTCCAAGGCTCCAGTCGGACCCTGTGAGGGTGGCAGGAACGTGGCATTGGCAACAGAACAACTGCCAGATTAAAAGGTCAGCGTTTGGAGGAGGTGTAAATCTATCATCAGAGTTCAGCTCCTTCCTGCAGCCCGAGGGAGAATTACATCACATAATCAATCAAACAGAGAGTCTCCAGCCAATGTCTTGCTAAAAACAGCAGCACGCGCATAAATGTGCACTGATTTCACATTTACAGCCATTCCTATTCATGCAATTAGTAACAGTGTGTGTGCCAAAGACCTTCATAGCAACTAAAAATAAATGCTACATTAACAAAAACCTATTGGCATTGTAATGTTGAATTTATTTTGTAAAATGTTGAGATGAAAACAAAAATATATTGTATACAAGTTTCAAAATATGTTGCTGTAGATGTAAAATGAAAGATTGCATAAGTTCAACAAGCTTTTGTTGATTACTAAAAATAAATGTAAACAGAGTTCAGAAAAATAAAACATACAAAAATACACAAGGCTAGTTTCAATTAAGTCTGGGGAAAAAATGATAAAATTCAGAAAAAATACAATGTCCAATGTTTATATTAGCTCAGACCCATTAAAGATTAACAAATAAACTTAAAAAAATTTATATTATATTTTATTATTATTAAATTAGTATTATATTTTAATATATTAAATACTTTTAATATTGAATATATCAACATAAATGCTTTTAGTAGTATTATATAATTGGAAGAATTTTCATTGTTAATTAAAAATTTGTATAATTAACTACTTTTTATAAAATTAACTTTATAATAAATTAAAAAATATATGTTATTACTAGAACACTACTTAGACTTTTTAAAATAATAATAAAAACCACCAACTAATTAACCAATTAACCAATTATTCAACTACCCAATTAACCAACTAACCAACCAACCAACCAGACAAGCAGCTAATCAACAAACCAACTAACCAACCAACCAACTAGACAACCAACCAACCAACCAACCAAATAGACAACCAACCAATTAACCAACTAGCCAACCAACTATAGAACCATTTAACTAACCAATAAACCAACCAATAAACCAACCAATCTACCAATTAACCAACCAACTTGACAACCAATCAACCAACCAATTAACCAACCAATCTCCCAACCAACTAACCAGACAACCAACCAACCTATTAACCATCTAACAACCAACTAGACAACCAATTAACCAACTAACAACCAACCAGACAACTAACCAATTAAACAACTAACCAAACACAAAATAGACAACCAACCAACTAGAAGCCAACCAATAACCAACTAACCAACCAGCCAACCAACTAACCAAGCCACCAATTAGACAACTAACGAAACAACCAACTAGGCAACCAACCAATTAACCAACTAACCAGCCTACTATCCAACCAACCAACCAATTAACTAGACAACCAACTAACTAGCCAACCAACTAACAACCAACTAGACAACCAACAAACCAACCAGACAATCAACCAATTAACAAATTAACCAACCAATCAACTATCCAACCAACCAACCAGACAACCAACCAGTTAAGTAACTAACTAACCAACTATCTAACCAACCAACACACTAAACAACCAACCAACCAAACAATTAACCAACTAACAACCAACTAACTAGACAACCAATTAGCCAACTAACAACCAACCAGCCAACCAACCAACCAACCAACCAACCAGCTAACCAATCAACCAACTAGACAACCAACTAACCAATTAACTAACCAATAAACCAATTAGCTAAAAACCAACTAGCCAACTAACCAACCAACTAACTAATAGATAAATAAACGTGTTTGCTGTGTGCGTTATTAAAATGCATCTGTTAATTTGTTTAACGGACATGACCTAACATCGGGCTGTTTTGTTCAATGAGCTAATGTTCACAGAAATACAGCAGCAAATGTATTGCTCACTGTCAGTCAAAGCAATAATTAATGTGACCTTCCAGTCAACTGTTACCCATCAAACCTGAAACACTGAGAATCAAACTTCAGATGAGGTGAAAAATTGACTTGTTTACCCCTCATGCAATGCCTTGGCAACCGTCTCACGTGCATTTCTCCCATTACGAATTCAAGCAACAGTCCAGCAAACTCATAGCTTACCAAAAAAAACGACTTCCATAAAGCACAGGTACACAGTTAACCTTCCCAATTTACAGCGGAAACGCGTTTATACATCATGTTCCTCATGAATTAGTGCGTGAGGCGACTTTCTCCTCATCAACATGAGTTTGTTTTTATGACGCCACTAAAAACTTTTCAAGCTCACCGGATTGCGAATGCAGATTTGGAGCGTGGGATGGAAACGACAGACTAATAAAGCAGATGCTCATACTGTGTATATATATAAGAGCTGAGAAACACCTCGGGGAAGAGACATCTGGGCCTGAGATTGTGCTGAAAGCAAACGTGTTACCTGCGAGACTTGGCTTTTTCTCAGCGCTGGCAGGATTTTTTTCTGTTTTGCTTTTAGAGGCGTTCCTCAACAAAGCACCAGGAACGATTGTGCCGCTCTCGACGGATGAAACGATACAAGGAAAAGCATGATAACAGGAGGATATTCACAAGTCACTCTCGCGTCTCTCGGAAAATATGTCGAAAAAAGCAAAACATTTAAATGCAGCAATGCTTTGAAAAATCCAGCAAGGATATCTGTCAACGGCGTATGCAAAAAATAAATAAATAAATAAAATAACACTTGGTGTGATATAAATATCTAGCTACTGGAATATTAATGGATCTGCATTATAATTTTAGTGCAGCTTTGCAATGATAGACAAAGTAAAAGCACTTCACTCTTAACACTAGCAACGAGTTTTGCCTTAAAGAGCCCCTATTAGGGGTTTTTGAAAATAAATTTCTATGTAGTGTGTAACATCGCTAAGTGAAGTGAAGTATCCAGCTAAGGCTTAAATCTGAAAGTGAACAGTGTTTAAAACTATTGATTCACTTATAAAAAAGTTGACTCATAGTGCTTCAAATGAATCGTCTTGATAATGAGTCGTCGTGACGTCGATACGAAACTTAAGCCCCGCTCAATTGTAGCACGCGCAAACCCGGGAAAATTGAAACCTGCAGCCCCGCCCACTAACACTAGAGCAGACCCCGGTTGAACCAAGTCATAAGGACGCTGTGCTCTGCTGGATTTATTGGAAGTGTGAGGGAAAACTTAGTGTTATTTTCTGACGACGGCCACCGTCAGCTGTTCTAGGTTTAGGTCAAGGTTTAGAATAGTTCAGCTTTTGCCACTGTGTGGATTAATACTGATTGTGTGTCATGGTTAAGAATAGAGCAATATGCTGGTGTTTTGCCATCTGAATAAAAATAAACAAACACTGATCACACACCTACCAAATCCGTAGACATAGGACAATAAACACCAACTGGGGCCGCCTCTTTTTTTTTAAGGAGACGAGCGACATCTGGATCTGGATTTCACTATTTCCAGATGCAAAAAAATGTTGGGTAAAAAATGTTCCTTACAAATATATTTTTGTCGTGTGTTAGCAGACCAATTCACGAGTTCACACTTGCAATAGTTTCAGAATAAAGCGTATTTGGCGTGCTGTCCGGGGAGAGGGCTCTGAGCTCGGGGAAGACACCCAAACTTGAGTCATTCCTCTTATCAGAAAACAAAGAGGAATAGGGATTCGAGCGAAGTATCTAGCCCGGCCCCAGAACGCTCCCCCCGGGATAGTAATGCTTAAGAGGTGAGGTGACGGGGTGGTGGAGGGATGCTAAAGTCGTAAGATGCTGCAGGTAAGACAGCTTTGGTATATATAGGGGTTTGGTCAAGAACTGATTGGATAATAGAATAATTGTCAATGACGTATTTGATACTGAAACTTCTGCGCGTGCTCCTCCCCAAATTTGTTTATAAAACATCACTTTATTTCACAAAAGTGGGTCCACACGCTGTGTTTTTTTTTTTTCTCTCCCATTCGGCTTGCGGTATCAAATTTCACTAGTTCCAGCAGTTCCTCGCATCCAATATCTCGTTTGTCAAGGGGGGCATGCATGAAATGATCCTGAATGAAAGTGAAAGTGCCAAACTGCAGTTAAAGATAACGAATTAAAAATAAAACACCCGACATTACATGAAACTCCAGAGAAAATGTGGATTGTAATGACGTTAATGCAATTATGTGTTATAACATGTAAAACAGGATCATGAAAGGAACATTCAAAAAGCAGCTCATGTAAACACCTTAATCTTAATACTGTCTTACTCAGATTATGTCAAATCATTCGATTACTGATGTCCATGTAAGCGTAGTCACTGTCTATCTCCCTGCATCTGTGTTTGTGTTGCTGCTGTGAAAATCAGCTGTAGTGCACGTACTGAAACTCCCCTTTTCATGCAAACCCATCTCTCTTTCGCCACTCAACACTCTCACCTAAACAAAGCCAGACTCACCCACTTGGTGACTCATCCAATCGTCTTAATATTGAGTCTTTAGCCATTTCGGTGTGACGTCAATATGAAACTTAAGCCCCGCCCAATTGTTGCATGCTCAAACCTGGGAAAATTGAAACCTGCGGCCACGCCCACTAACACTAGAGCAGACCCCGGTTGAACCAAGTCATGAAGACGCTGTGCTCGGCTGGATTTATTGGAAGTGTGAGTGGAAAGTTAGTGTTATTTTCTGACGACGGCCACCGTCAGCTGTTCTCACACACGTGCACCGGTCAAGGTTTAGAATAGTTCAGCTTTTGCCACTGTGGGGATTAATACTGAATGTGTGTCATGGTTAAGAATAGAGTAATATGCTGGTGTCTATCTGCACTGATTTAATGCACTACTCCTGCATTGGACTCACACATGTACCTGCAAAATCCAGGAGACCTTTGGGGGGTGGGGGGGGGGGGTGGTTATGGGAGATTTCCGGGAAAAACAAGAGTGTTGGCAGGTGTGCTGACACATACACTATTGTTGATAAGCCGTGGTGGGCATTTCGATCTGTCTTGCGCTGAACGCTGTCGACCAATCGCAGCAGGCTGTCATCGGTCCAATCAGCGCAGATTGGCTTCGCGCTAAGGAGGGGTTTGGGGAGCAAATGAATCACTGAACGATTCATATGGGAGTCGCTGGAATAATTAGGTAAAATTAAGTGCATATTATAAGACCATGAAAGTGTTTTTTGACCTTGCATGGATATTAGATTGTATTGTTATATATATGGATATTAGATTAGTATTGTTAGAGACCCTTAAAACCAAAATATGACCATTTTTAATGTATAATAGGGGCTTTTTAAATCTTACATTCATTTATAATGCTTTGCACTGTTAATGTAAACATGAAAAAGTGAATAGCAGCTTCAGAACTTACACAAGGTGTACCACAATGTAAAACAACAATCAAATTTGTGTTAATTTAACTTACTTAAAAGTCCTATGAGCTGTTTTCTAATGTAATGAGTTACAATGACTGGAAAGGTTATTTTGTTTAAATTTGATGCACCACAATTTCAGTTTACAGCGGAATTACTTGGAGACGTGGAGTTTTTACTTCTGAATAATATTCGGTTTGCTTCTCGTTTGTTTTTGAAACACTGTTTTGAACATTTTACGATCATTTATTCACTTCAAGGTAAAGCACGGTCCTATTTTTTGCCATATTTTGTGACTCAGGTTTTCATTTATTTAAGGGGAATTGCATTATGGGGTGTTGATCTCTGCTCTGTCAACTTTTAAATGGCCACGAAACCCCCCTTGTGTCAGCAACACCTCTAGTTTGAGTCCAGCTTTGTTTAGGTGGAAGTGTCTAGTGGTGAAAGAGGGGGTTTTAGAGGGGTTTTGGCCATTTCCAGGATGGTTTCTAGCCATTTCCAGCCTGGTCCAGGCTGGAAGATGACCAGCTAAAACCAGCTTGATCAGCCTAGCCAGGCTGGGAGCCCAGCCAAAATTAGCTATGTCCAGCTTAAACCAGGCTGGTCAAGCTGGTTTTAGCTGGTCATTTTCCAGCCTGACCAAAACCCCTCTAAAACCAGACTGGTCAACCAGCTAAAACCAGCCAACCAGCTTAGGCTTGTTTAAGCTGTTTTTTTTTTCAGTAGGGTTCGTGTGTTTATTTATTTAGTTAGTTAGATGCTTCTAGGGAGTTAGACATTGTTTGGGTTTTGTTCTTTTCTTTTCTTTAGCGCTGCCCACTCACTGTATACAGTGCGCTTTGATAGCGCTTGACTTTTTCCAAAAAAATTTTGTTACAGCTTTATTTCAAAATGGATTAAATTAATTTATATACACAACATTCTACACACAATATCTCATAATGACAATGTGAAAAAAGATGAGAAAAAAATGAGTTTAATCCATTTTGGAATAAGACTGTAACACAAAAAATTTGGAAAAAGTGAAGCGCTATCAATACTTGCAGATGCACTGTATATATAAATAGATTTTTAATAGTACAATAAATGTCCAAACCCCATTCCCCTAGAATACCTACAGGGGTTTGTAACATTACTAGATTTTTAGTCACACTTTATTTTGATGGTCCATTTGTTGAATTTAAGTTACATTGCATCTACATGCCAACTAATTCTCATAAAATTATAAGTAGACTGTTAGGTTGGGGTTAGGGTTAGTGTAAGTTGACATGTACTTGCTAAGTTTCTTATAGTCAGTTAAATGTCTGTTTAGCAGCAGTATCAACAGATATTAAGCAGACAGTCTACTAATACTCAAATGGACCATCAAAATAAAGTGTTACCAGATTTTTGACCAAACAAATGCAAACTTGTTTCAAAACAATTCAATGATGTTTCCAACTGAACATGCAGCTATATAGCTCCTATAGCCAATGACAACACAGTGCAGTTCACACACTTTCAATGCTGCATGCACCATTCGAGCAGCTCCGAGATGAATGGGAATGCTCTATCCAGGTATAATGCTGCCCTCTCAGCTCTAAATCAGCCTAACATCTGATCCCGGGCCTGCGTTTCCATCGCTCACTGCATTCTGCCAAGCAAACAAAACTGATCCGAGCGCTCAGTCATTCCTCAGAGCGCGCCACTAAATCACTCCGACTGATCCTGAGTCAGCACTCGGCCGGATATGGAAACAAACAGCTGATCTCGGACCACCGCGAACAGCACAAATGAAAACCATCCTTTATTATTTTTTTTCCCATGGATTCTCCTCCTCTCGATTTATCCCCCCTAAATTGCCGGCGCACAGAGGCGTTTGTCTTGCCAGTGGATGTACATAACAAATAAATTGATCCCATAAAACCTCAGATATGAAGAAGCCGGCATGTGGAAAGCAATTAAATTAGTGTAGGACACTAAAAGGGAGGGGGAAGCGAATCAACTAAATTGACTGGATTTATCCAGGAAAAGAGGTCAGTTAGTGGGAATAGTTCAATCGGGAAAGGGAAAATCGTTATTTCATTTGATTTTTGAACTATTTTTTATTGAGATGTCAGAAAAATGCGACAATATACATTAGAGAAAATTAAGTATTCAACACGTCGTGTTTTTTCCTGGGAATAATATTTCTCAAGGAGCTGTTGACATGGAATTGAACCAGATTTTGGTAAAAACCCAAACAAATCCATCATAAAAATAAAAGAAAAATTCTACTGAACTACTGAAATGTTTAATACTTTATATAAAAGGCTTTTTGGTGATGTCAGCTTAAAGACGCCTCTCATATGGAGAATGAAGTCACACGCATTGCTCAGGTGTGAGTTTCTCACAGACTTCAACAGTGTGTCAAAATCTTGATGGTTCTGTGGGTCTCGTCTATCAAATCTGAGCTTTAATTTGCATTTTCTGTTGGATTCAAGTTAGGTGATTGGCCATCAGAGATCGCATAAGTACACACATTCTTTACTCAAGTAGAAGTACAGATACTCATGTTTATAATGACCCTGGTAAAACTTGAAGTACTGACTACACTTGTGTCCTCAAGTAAAAGTAAAGTACAGCCACAAATCAGTACTTAAGTAAAAGTATTCTGTTAGGGTTGTCAAGATACCATCAATTCAAGCCACAACACTTTACTAGCTGAAGTATCACTATGCTAAGTAGTATCGCGATACTGTATTAATTCATAACTCAAATCAGTCAGAAATACTATATTTTATATGTCATAATACTTAATTTCTAATGTCTAATGTCACAAAAACTGCTTTCTTTCATCTGAGAAATATCGCTAAGTTACGAAGTATGCTATCCATCTCAGATGCAGAAAAGCTAGTCCATGCTTTTATGACTTCTAGGCTGGATTACTGTAATGCTCTATTTGCTGGCTGCCCAGCCTCCTCTATTAACAAACTTCAGCTAGTACAAAATGCAGCTGCCAGAGTTCTTACCAAGTCTAGAAAATATGATCACATCACCCCAATTTTATCCTCCTTACACTGGCTGCCTGTTAAGTTTCGTATTGAGTTTAAAATATTGCTTCTTACATATAAAGCTTTAAATAATCTAGCTCCTGTTTATCTAACCAACCTTCTGTCTCGCTACAATCCAACTCGCTCTTTAAGATCTCAAAACTCAGGGCTTCTGGTAGTACCTAGAATAGCAAAGTCAAGTAAAGGAGGTCGAGCCTTCTCATTTATAGCTCCTAAACTCTGGAATAGCCTTCCTGATAATGTCCGAGGCTCAGACACACTCTCGCAGTTCAAAACTAGATTAAAGACCTATCTGTTTAGTAAAGCATACACTCAGTGCACCACTTAGCGGTATGATACATGAATGTGCTCCACGCAGGTTTCTGCATCTCATTTATATACACTTTGAACAGCAGCTACGCTAATTATTCTCTTTATTCTCTATTTCCACTTGGGATACTCATCACTGAAATTCAATTCAGAATTTATTAATTCTTGAAAACATATTATTTGTACAGACTTTCTCTGTTTTTTTTTTTGTTGTTGTTGTAAATACAGTGCCTCTTTTGTTGTTCTTGCAATAATAATAATAATAAACAAATAAATAAATCATTTATCACGCCATGTGATCTGTCATAACAGCAGCAAACTATGACCTGTATGCAGACAGTTCAAATAAAAGTAAAATAAAGTGGTCTATTAATTATTTTCTGGCAAAAACGTAAAGACGATACTACTGTTTACAAACTACAGTGGCACCGCCAGTATTTTGGAGCCAGAGTATCGCGATACTACCAAAGTACCAGTAACACATGCAACCCTACAACCTGTTTTAGTTTCACAGGGGAAAAGACACACACCTAATGTATATATCTATACAAAATAACTTCAGTTTTGATTTTTTTTTTTGGAAGAAACTTGTTGCCAATTTTCAGCAGCAAAGCAGCCAAGCAACATCACTCTACAATATTGTCCAACAACACTGCTCAAAGTTGCCCTGTGTATCATCAGCTGGACACAAAACATAACTTTACATAAATCACCAAGTATAAATCCTTTTGACTGTTCTAAAATATCTGACAAATTTAAATGAAGACTACAGTGTATATAATATACATGTTAAAATATAAAACAGTGTAAATTCAGTACTTAAATAATACAAAGTAAATAAACCTCAGTGCTTAACGTGTTCATATGTATTTAATTGCTTTAGTAGTTACTGTACAAACGTTGACAAAACAGCACATGATTGATAGTGTTTTATCCCGCGGTATTAGATTGAAAAATCAGAGAAGTACAGTACAATATGGTTGAAAGTGGATAAAAGACATTAACCCCATTTAAATGCCAGATTTTAAGAGGAATTGTTTTACCTGTGATCCGATCGACCAAAACGCATCTTAATACCAGGTATAAACATGACATTGCGGACTCCCTCGGTCTCCACGTTGGCCGTTAAGCTTAAATAAATAAGTTGACGGTGTGTGATGAGGTTGATAAAGCCACACACTTGCACGCAATGACAAACAATAGATTGACAGAATCAAAAAGGCGTTCAAATTGACCAATGACAAGAAATAATATAGATTGCGCCATAAAACACATTTAAACGAAATTAACGAGCCTGATTTTAAAATGTAAGAACTAAAAGGTACAATAAATAAATAGTGGAGTAAAGTACTGATACCAGAAAAATCTACTTAAGTACAGTAATGAAGTGTTTATAGTTCATTACTTCCCATCTCTGTGGGTCATTCTACAGCTTGATTTTCTTTCTCTGAAAGCATTTGAGAGTTTCCTTGGCTGTGTTTTTGGATCATTGGGAGGTTTGCTGAAGAAATGCTGAGAGATTTCAGCTGCTGTCTGGGCTTTCACTGCTGGAATACACCTCCCTTTCTTCATGTGTTCAATATTTTTTCCCTGCGTCATTTTTCATAACTTTAATTTGGCCTCAGACAGTTTAGTTTAGTCTGCGTCAAACCTACAGGAAAATATCAGGCTTTGCTAAAAGGCTGTTTTTTTTTTTTAACCAACGATTAGGGTCAATAGTGGTAGCCTATTACAGGTTTCAAAGAAAAATCTTAATATTAAAAAAGAAAACATAAGCTGGAGACCCCAACAGATCATATCAATGTCATAATGAATGCTCAAATAATGTAGCTTAGTTTACAGCAAGCATCATGTTTTAGTTAGATTGTGCCGTCTGTGATATGCAGTGGGCCTGTAGGTCTGTTATTTTTACTAAAGAAGCTATATTATTTGAGTTCATTACCAGAATTATAGTTTTATGTAAAAAAAAAAAAAACGTACAGTATCAGGGTCAAATCTGTATCAGTCGATACTCAGAATTTTGGTATCGGGATCAGATTGGTTCCAAAAAAATGGTATCTGTGCATCCCTAAACATAAAGAGGATATTATTGAAAATACAAATCATCCATTGAAGGCATGCAATATCAGATCATCAATATGACAATGCTTTGTTTAAGTAAATCTCTGGAAGTGGAGGGAATATGTGGATAGAGCAAGCCTCTATCAATTATTGCCCACTCGTTATTAACGCATTAAAAACAGCATATGTGCGTTCGAATTTAGTTCGTAGATGAACTATCGGTTAAATCACCGGGACTTGCTGATTTACGAGCACCGTTGGATGTCACTTAAAATATTTGAGGTGCCAGCGTGTTCTATTTATTTCTTTTATTGCGGGGAAATGTCTGCCAAAAATATGGCACGCTTTGCTGATTCAAGGCAAAAGTCAAGGCTGGAACGGACCGAACGCACCTGAGCGTGCCAGAGACGCTTTTAACACATTGTGACAAACACTTTCACACATTAACACACACACACACACATACAGGGAGCAGATAACCATCACTCATGATCGCGCTCGTTCTGTCCATTTCTCCATTAACGCTGAGAGGAGGAGAGATGGTGATGGAGAGGGAGGGAAGGGAAATGAGGGCCACGTGACACAGTTGAAAGATGGATATACAAACACCTACTGTGCCCTCAAACACACATACACACACTTGTAGTGCCATCTTTATGAAGACTTACCATAGATGTAATGCTGTTACACCTATACAGACTGTAAAGCAATCATTTTAACGTTTTCAAAACACTTCAAATCTGTGTGATTTATGAGCTGTTTTTCTCATGGGGACCAAAACAAATGTCCCCACGAGATCGGAATTTACTGGTATTGCTATACTTGTGGGGACATCAAGTGTGGGACATCTATGTACTTAAAAAATAAATATTATTAAAGGGCCATGAAAGCAGGATGTTTTCACACCTCTAGCATGAAAAAAGTCAGGAATGTGGGGGAGTCCAGCTTTTTTTAAGCGTCGAGTGGTGATAGAGGGATGGGTTTGCATGAAAAGGGGAGTTTCAGTACGTGCACTACAGCTGATTTTCACAGCAGCAACACAAGCACAGAGGCAGGGGAGATAGACAGTGACTACGCTTACATGGTCATCAGTAATCGAATTATTTGCCTTAATCTGAATAAGAAAGTATTAAGATTAAGGCGTTTGCATGAGTTGCTTTTTGAATGTTCCTTTCATGATCTCATTTTACATGTTATAACACATAGATCGATTAACGTCATCGCGTCACCACACTATCCACATTTCTTCCGGAGTTTCATGTAATTCAATGTAATTTTGGGTGTTTCATTCTTCATTTGTCGACTTTTACTGCAGTTTGGCACTTTCACTTTCATTCAGGAACATTTCATGCATGCCCCCCGTGACAAACGAGATACTCGATGCGAGGAACTGCTGGAAGAGTGTTGTTTTAACGAAATTTGATATTGCAGGCTGAGTGGGAGAAAAAAAACCCCTCCGAATTTCTCGGTAGATGCAAAGACTCGGTAGGTGCAGAGAACAGCGTCAAACAGCCGTGTGTGTATAGTCTATCCTGTCACAAAAATCGGTGAAAATCCTACACAGCGGTAATAGATTGATTAAGGCGTTTACATGTTTACATCCGAAGAGCAGCACTTACAGCGGATCTTTCAGTCCATAATATTGCAGTGATATTAACGTACTGTAAACTTAGTAACTAAATAAATTTGACTAAGGTATGTCGTTATAAACTGAAAGAGTACTGCTGACTGTCATGATTACCAGCGATCTTTAACCACCAGAGGTCGCTGGTAAGAACTCACTTTCACATGGACTACATCTTATGAACTACAAATTCAGTCATGCCACACACACACCTGCTCCACGTCTCCACGGATTGGACTCCCACAGCTGATGCTGCTTCTGGACTAATCACACACACTACTTTAGCAGCACACACACTCACTTCCTGGCTGAGTCTTGTTTACCTGTAAAGTGATAGTCTTGTTGATAAATAGTCTTGTTTCTCTGTGTTTTGACCCCTGCTAAGTTTGTCTGTTTGTCCATGTTCACTGCCTGCCTTCCGACATCTCGCCTGTTATAGTGACTACGATTCTGGATTTGCCTTTATTCATCTGTTTGCACCTGTGTTGACACTTGCTTGCCCGACTACCGAATAAACCTGCACTTGGATCCTAACGTTGCCTCTGTCACTCCATGTGTTACACTGACGAACAAACTTTGCCATCTGAATAAACATAAACAAAGAACACTGATAACACACTTACCAAATCTGTAGAGGCCGGACAATCAACACAAACTGGAACCGCGTCTTTTTTTAAAAGAAGACGAGTGGCAAATCCAGATTTCACGATTTCCAGATTAGAAAAAAAGCTCTCGGGTAAAAATGTTCCTTACAAATGTATTTCTTCGCATGTTAGCAGACCACTGTAATCCACATGTGGGTCCAGCTGCGCTCTCATAGCGGGGAAATGTAAAACCAAAACCTTCGTTGCGACACATTTATAAATGCAACACTGATGACCCATGTCAATCATGATGAACAATTCTTCTTCTACTACTTGTTTGAATTACGGTTGTCAACACAATGTGACGTCTCTCTGAACTCGGTGACAGGTAAACACAGTCTTTGATGCTATATCATGCGTATTAATGTAGTTCCATCTCATTCACAGTAGAGCGCGCTGACTGGTTCGAACCAAGTCTTTCTCGTAGTTAATGCTAAAAACTCAATTACGTCACGATGTATCGGACCAGTACAGACAGCCAATCTCCACACTGGAATTTACACAATGATCTCATGGCCGTAACGCAGCTTCAAAATTTATTTTCCAACCGGAAGAACGAATTTGCTCAAAATGACCCAAATACAACCGATTTTCACTTTTTAGTGAAATATTTGTGTCCTAATAGTGTCTTTAGCAACGTGGCACATACATATGACTGTCAACATCTCAAAAAATGTGTTTCGTTGTTTCGTGACCCTTTAAGGCTGCATTTACACTGCATGCTTCAAGTGACCCAATTCAGATTTTTTTCTCTGCACAGATCGGATATGACTCATGTACAGGTAAGCAAAATTGGATGGATTCCGATTTAAGCACATCAGATTCAGGCCTTGTTCATATGTGGAAATTTATCCGATATGAATCAGCTCCGTGCCAACGTCAACCATAGAGAATGACGTCAACTTCGCTTTCATTTCAGAACAGACTTCAGCAGAGTCCCAAACTTTAAATCTCATACACGAGGACTACAAAAGCTTTTATATCATCATGTAGCACAAGTATTCAAGCATAGTAATGAGACAGAGAGAGAGAGAGCAACATCTGCCACGTGACTCTCTCCCGGCAGCTAGCTCTCTGCAACTCTCACACAGTCGTCTACTGAAGCAAAGCAGGGCTGCGCCCAGTCAGTACCTGGATGGGAGACCACATGGGAAAGCTATGTTGCTGCCGGAAGTGGGGTTAGTGAGGCCAACAGGGGGTCTGTGTGGGTCCTAATGCCCCAGTATAGTGAAGGGGACTGCTCAGTGAGCTCCGTCTTTCAGATGAGACGTTAAACTGAGGTCCTGACTCTCTGTGGTCATTAACAATCACAGGATGTCCTTCGAAAAAGAGTAGAAGTTTAACCCCAGCATCCTGGCCAAATTTGCCCACTGGCCTCGGTCCATCATGACCCCCTAATCATCCCCATATCTTAATTGGCTTCATCACTCTGTCTCCTCTCCACCAATCAGCTGGTGAGTGGTAAGCGGTCTGGTGCAATATGGCTGCCGTTGCGTCATCCAAGTGGAAGCTGCACACTGGTGTTGGATGAGGAAATTCCCTCCAATGTGTAAAGCAATACAAATATAAGAAATTATTATTATCATTATTATTATTCATTCATTCATTTCGGCTTAGTCCCTTTATTAATTCGGGGTCGCCACAGCAGAATGAACCGCCAACTTATCCAGCATATGTTTCATGCAGCAGATGCCCTTCCAACTGCAACTCATCTCTGGGAAACATCCATACACACTCATTCACATTCATACACTACGGACAATTTAGCCTACCCAGTTGACCTGTACCATGTCTTTGGACAGTGGGGGAAACCCACGCGAACGTGGGGAGTACATGAAAACTCCACACAGAAACGCCAACTGACCCAGCTGAGGCTCGAACCAGCAACCTTCTTGCTGTAAGGCGACAGCACTACCTACTGCGCCACCGCGTCGCCCCTACTTTTATTATTATTGTAACCAATATAAACTAATATAAAACTGTTGCATACATCACATGCATAAATCACACCATGGACAAAACATTAAGATGTACACTGGTTTAAAAAGGCCTAGATTTAAAGAAGATGGCAAAATGACAACTTTTTTCTGTAATAAACTATAGTAAAATCCACAAGAATTAAAAAAAATTAAACCCTGTGAAGAGATTAAATACAGGAATTGAGAAAAGAGCGCTCTTTAATTATGAGCTGTCAGTTAGCGCCCGCTCTGTTTTCCTGGTCATTGCGCCAGATAATCGTACACGAGTCACTTTTAAAAGAGGATGTAAGCCGGCCATCAAAAAAATCTGATTCAGTCACAAAATCGGAATTGACCATCAAGATCTGCAGTGTAAATGAAACCTAAGTAACTCACGTTAATTGTTATGCGTTACCCTATATCACTGATCGTGACAGTACAATTTCATAGCTGAACACTGCTCACATTTCACTTTTTCCACATTCCACATTGGCTGCACAAAAAAATCCCATGCTTCACTAGCTATTTCAGTTTTGAGATGCACTAGTTAAACCAGAAATAACCCATATAAAGCAGCTGGCCAGCACTCGGAGAAGGTTTACAGCTTCAGGGCGACACTCATCACATCCGAATATTCAGGTGCATCTTTGAAATGGTAAAGAGGCTGTTTATAGATCAACATGTCTGAAAGACCCTGGCAGGAGAAAAGAGGGAGCGCGCATGAGGAGAGCGGGTGCAGATAACACAGAAAAAGCACCAATTATTCAATCGGTTCATACCTTTCTCCTAGAAAGCAATGAGATTTTACTGAGAAGATGACTGAATTCTCATTTACTGTTGTTCCCCTGTGTAAAAGTGGCAAGATGAGGTCTCAACGGCTCAGACTTGTTTCCTATTCACAGATATAAACTCAATTAATATTAAAATTTGACCACCAGTTTAAGTGAAGTTTTTCCCTCCAAATCTCAAGAATTCTGTTGTTTCAGCGTAATTTAAATAAGTACACTGTCAAAAGCATACGTAAATTAGCAGTTTTATGTATCTTATTATTCATGTTTTTATTTTTTTGTTTTACACATTTATTTAAGCATTTGAAGGCAAAAAATAGAGCAGTTTTAGTTGACACAACTTAAAATTGTAAATGGTGCAGAGCTTTTTTTTAAGTTGACTCAACTTCAAATTGTACGTGCTTCATAGCTTTTTCAGATGACTTGTCTTAAAATTGTAAGTGCTGCAGTGCCTTTTTAGTTCACTCAACTTAAAATTGTAAATGGTGTTTTTTTTTTAGTTGACGCAACTTAAAATTGTAAGTGCTTCAGAAACTCTACTTAAAATTGTAAATGGTGCAGAGCTTTTTAAGTTGACGCAACAAAGTTGTAAGTGCTGCAAAGTTTTGTTAGTTGACGCAACTTAAAATTGTAAGTGCTTCAGAGACTCAACTTAAAATTGTAAATGGTGCAAAGCTCTTTTAGATGATGCAACTTAAAATTGTAAATGCTTCAGAGCTTTTTTTATATGACTTGTCTTAAAATTGTAAGTGCTTCAGAGCTTTTTAGTAGACTCAACTTAAAATTGTAAATGGTGCAGTTTTTTTAGTTGATGCAACTAAAAATTGTAAGTGCTTCAGAAACTCTACTTAAAATTGTAAATGGTGCAGAGCTTTTTTAGTTGACGGAACAAAGTTGTAAGTGCTGCAAAGTTTTGTTAGTTGACGCAACTTAAAATTGTAAGTGCTTCAAACCTTTTTTTAGTTGACTCAACTTAAAAGCGTAAGTGCTTCAGAGACTCGACTTAAAATTGTAAATGCTTCAGAGACTCGACTTAAAATTGTAAGTGCTTCAGAGCTTTTTTTATATGACTTGTCTTAAAATTGTAAGTGCTTCAGAGCTTTTTAGAGCTTTTTAGTAGACTCAACTTAAAATTGTAAGTGCTGCAGAGCTTTTTAGTAGACTCAACTTAAAATTGTAAATGGTGCAGCTTTTTCAGTTTATGCAACTTAAAATTGTAAGTGCTGCAGTCTTTTTAGTTGATGCAACTTAAAATTGTAAGTGGTGCACAGTTTTTTGTTGATGCAATTTAAAATTGTAAGTTCTGAAGAGTTTTTTTTAGTTGACTCTACTTAAAATTGTAAGTGCTGCAGAGACTCAACTCAAAATTGTAAATGGTGCAGAGCTTTTTAGTCGACTCAACTTAAAATTGTAAGTGCTGCAGAGTTTTGTTAGTTGACGCAACTTAAAATTGTAAGTGCTTCAGACCTTTTTTTAGTTCACTCAACTTAAAATTGTAAGTGCAGCAGAGTTTTGTTAGTTGACGCAACTTAAAATTGTAAGTGCTTCAGAGCTTTTTTAGTTCACTCAACTCAAAATTGTAAGTGCAGCAGAGTTTTGTTAGTTGACTCAACTTAAAATTGTAAATGGTGCAGAACTTTAGTTGATGCAACTTAAAATTGAAATTGCTTCATAGCTTTTTAGTTGACTTGTCTTAAAATTGTAAGTGCTTTAGAGACTTAAATTAAAATTGTAAATGGTGAAGAGCTTTTTTAGTTGACTCAACTTAAAAGTGTAAGTGCTTCAGAGCTTTTTTAGTTGACTCAACTTAAGTGTAAGTGCTTCAGAGCTTTTTTAGTTGGCCCAAATTGTGAGTGCCGCAGAGTTTAGTTGACGCAACTTAAAATTGTAAGTGCCGCAGGATTAATAAACCAAGGATTTATTTTCAAATCTGAAATTATAGTTGACTTTCATATATTATTCATATATTGAAATAATCCATTCATCTGCACTGTAATCCTTGACCTTATACATTCACAAACAGTTACTGTACATTACACACTACATTAAAGATAGTGTCTGAATAGTAGGGGTGCTCTAAAATAGCATGCGGTCGTTCCGCATTTACTATGCGTGTAATAGGCAGAATACACATTTTCTGCATGCATGTTCTCTGATGATTTATTGTGTGTTGCCAGATTGTGGTGCTTGAAGCCAAAGCTCACCGCATGAGATCCAGTGGTTTGCTGAGTTCATGCTGTGAAGCTTTTCTTCACTTTCACCACCAAACCAAAGCATCCAGAATGAAGAAACGCTTTAAATCAGAGGAGAAGGCGAGCAAATGTTTTCGGTGATTTATTCATATTTTAGTTTTATGACAGCAAGACAAATGTGCGCTCTGAAGTGTGTGTTCAGCTGTCGCGTTCTCTTTCTCTCACACTCGTTCATGTCCTCTGGTCAGACAGACGCTTCGGTGGACATTAATCTGCGCTGAGACAGACAGTGTGTGGAGTTTTAATCTCTGCAAATTCTGTCCATTTGACTTTCTTTCTCCATCCATCAATTTTGTTTCATCTCTGTTCTATCGTTCTTCTTTCTCTTGTTCTACTTAAATTTCAGATAACATCAGATAATTTTTTTCAAACTGGGCAGTCGTGCATAAATACACAATCTTTGTTTTCAAGAGTTCCCACTTAGATATGCTTGGCGTATTAAGCAGGTTTGGCATACTGTCCCAGGAGAGAACCCTGAGCTCGGAGATATTTGAGCCCAGGGCTCCTGCCCGGTTGATAAGCATATCAGGAGATCCGAGATCAGGTAGGTCTCGAGAGCTCCCCCTTTAGAAAAGGGAGGAAAAGGAGGAGATGGGGTGGAAGGGGGGATTCTTCCAAACGAAGATAGAAACAGTAGGGAGAAAATGATCCATTTACAGTAGACTAGGATCACTCTGATTGGATTATCACTGATTACAGATGAGCGGCCAGACGTGACATATCACGTGCTCCTCTCCAAATTAGTTTATGAAACTTCACTTTGTTTACTCCATGTAGCTCTGAGAGCTGATATGTATATTTAGATTTTCTTAAACATATCAAGGTAATTGCGCAGACCTCACTCTCACACTCTCCTACACACTCAGACAGGCCTGTGCACAGACCCTTAACGGGGCAGGTGCTCGATGCGATCGCAATGTGAAGAGGGGGGGGGATAGGGTTGGTGATTAGGCAGGCGGTGATCGCAAAGTAGGGGAGAATGTTTGCTGATTGCAAAGTGAAGGGGTCGATTGAACAAGAGGGGCACCTCTGCCAATGAGGGCAAAGGGGCAGTGGCTCTAGCCACCGGGCCACCCCTCTGTGCACGGCCCTACACACATACACAGACTTTAATTTGCTTTTATACTCCATCTAAAATTCAAAAACAACCTTTTTTTGCACAGGTCTATCTAAAGGGTTAATGGTGCTGATGATCAACAGTAATAATGACAAATTTGACCTCCTCACAACAGGAAAAATCAGCAACAATCAAAAATGCATGATTATATGGTATCATGGTTTTGTAATAAAAAAAATGTGGTTATGTCAATGGGGCAAAAACAGCCACCAACAGTAAATTAGGGAGAAGAAAATAAATCTAACAATGCATCAAAGTCAATGTTGTTACTAATCGGTCACAAGTTCAAGACTTTGATAAAAGAAAAAGGAAGTGCACAATTGATCCTTCGCTAAACCCTCCTTAGTTACTGTTGCTACGCCTGACAAGCTTTCGTGCCTGGCACAGCTTTTACAATGTGTATGCGCCGGTGTCAGACATTGCCAGGGATATAATGCCATTTTTGGCAAACAGGTGAGATGTCCGAGGAAGCCAGACAAAAAAGGACTGCAGTATGCATTACAGGGGTATATTTATGACATAATAGGCAACCGATTAGAGAATAATTCAATCAAAATTGAAGCTAGCTTAGCCTAGCCGCTTCATACGCTGACCATTCAACAGCTTAGTTCATGCAGAGGAGGATAGGTGAAATTTACAAATAATCTAATAATAACTAGTTAAACCGTGATTTCTCTATTTTCAGCCAAAAAGCCAGATAGACTATTGTTGTGCTGTGCAATGAAATATAGCGTTACTAACCGACGAGGAAACACACATGGACAGAGCTTTTACATAGTTCATTCATAGAAAGAGCAGCCAGAAAGGGGAAATTGGTGGATTTGTGCCGAATATTAGCATCATTGACCCATAACAATGTACAGTACCTATTACTGTCAGTATGTTTGTGTGCTCTTTATAAATTAATGAAAAAACAGTTGAACAGATTCAAGTGCTCAGTTTGTGATCACATCTCGGTTTTGTTCTGTTGATTTGTAATTTCAAATATTCGTAGCTTGAAATAGATGGAAATATGAAGTTCAGTAAAGTTAGCAACAGATTCGCAGATTCGTATTTTCCGGATCAATAACTCATGACCTATTCGCTATTAGCATGACTAACGTTACTATGGCAAAGGCTTAAATGGAGCAGTGCTCATAATAGAGCGGAAAAAAAGGAAAAAGACAGCTGTGAAACATAACCTGCTTTGTATTTTTGTAGGAAACACAGTTTAGATCTGTTTAGAGCAAGAGGTGTGTGAGTTATTGCCGTTGTTATCAAAACAAAATCAACTTAACTCCGCTCCTTTAGTGCCCCTCACAGAGCTTGATCCATGCTGGCAATTCTCCTCTTGGGTTTTTGGTTTTGAAAAGGGAAAAAATTTCACCACCCTGTCCAAACTTTTAGGATACCGGGTGTCAGATTTGCGCAATCCATATGTACAACGCTTTGGCCTGTGTCCCTCGGTCGAAATCTTGACAGAGCCCCTGCGAGTAGCTACGGTTGCTAAGCCACAATTGGTGGGTGGCGGTTTTTGGGTGTGACTTAGCGAAGGGTCAATTCAATTATATTGAAAATACGTAATTTTGTATCTTTTTTCACCTTTTAAGTTATGTAAATTAAAAAATCTCTGCAACACTTACAATATTAAGTTAGGTGACCAAAAATATCTGCGGCACTTACAATATTAAGTTAGGTGACCAAAAAATATCTGCGGCACTTACAATTTTAAGTTAAGTCAACTAAAAAAAAGCTTTGCAGCACTTACAATTTTAAGTTGGGTAAACTAAAATAGCTCTGTGGTACTTACAATTTTAAGTTGAGTCAACTAAAGAGCTCCACAGCACTTACAATTTTAAGTTGGGTGAACAAAAACAGTTTAGTGGCACTTACACTTTTAAGCTGAGTCAACTTAAAAAAGCTTTGCAGCACTTACAATTTTAGGTTGGGTGAACTAAAAAAAAGCTCTGCAACACTTACAATTTTAGGTTGGGTGAACTAAAAAAAAGCTCTGCAACACTTACAATTTTAAGTTGGGTAAACTAAAAAAATGGCAACACTTACAATTTTAAGGTGGGTGAACTAAAAAAAACTCTGCAACACTTACAATTTTAAGTTGCGACAACTAAAAAAACTCTGCAACAATTACAATTTTAGGTTGTGTCAACTAAAAAAGCTCTGAAGAACTTACAATTTTAAGTTGAGTCAACTAAAATGCTCTGCAGCACTTACAATTATAAGTTGGGTGAACAAAAAGAAGCTCTGCAGCACTTACAATTTTAAGTTGAGTAAACTAAAAAAAACAGCAACACTTACAATTTTAAGGTGGGTGAACTAAAAAAAAAACTCTGCGGCACTTTCAATTTTAAGTTGCGTCAACTAAAAAAGCCCTGAAGCACTTACAATTTTAAGTTGAGTCAACTAAAATGCTCTGCAACACTTACAATTTTAAGTCGAGTCAACTATAAAAGCTCTGCAGCACTTACAATTTTAAGTCGAGTCAACTATAAAAGCTCTGCAGCACTTACAATTTTAAGTTGAGTCAACTATAAAAGCTCTGCACCACTTACAATTTTAAGTTGCATCAACTAAAAAACTCTGCAGCACTTACAATTTTAAGTAGAGTCAACTATTTATAGTGATGAGAACAACAGCATTACAAATAAAGGGCATTACCAATGAAGTTATTTTTTCAGTAACAGGTTTTAATGAGTAACAACACAATTACCATTACCGATAATAAAATGCAGAGTTATATAATTGATCTACAATTTGCTGTAATAATGGACAGTGCATTAGGTATTAAAAAATCCTAAACCATCTATTATGGCTATTGATTCACTATAGAAATTATATTTACAATAACATATAGAAGTACCTGGATGACCTATTACTTCCGAAGAGGTTCTATAGTGTGCATCCAATAAACAAGCAGACAGCACCCTAGCTGGAGTGCTAATCTTCTGCACACCGATAACCTCAAAACTTCACATTAAACTCTTCAATATCTCTGAAGGCTTCATTTTTAATCTTAAAATGACAGTTTCTGTCACATATTTTGTCTTGAGTATTTATGCAATCCATTGCAACGCATGTGGGAACTACAAATTGACTACACTTCAAAAAAAGTTGACTCCACTTAAAATTGTCTGCAACTCAAGTTAACCCAAGTCCTGCACTTGATTTGATTTAAGTTGAGTCAACTCAAAAAGCTCTGCAGCAAGTTGCCATACAATTTTAAGTTGAGTTAACTTTTTTTTAATAGTGTACGCAGTTAATAATGCCTAATATATATATATATATATATATATATATATATATATATATATATATATATATATATATATATATAAAGAGTTATATATAAAGAGTTCAGATGCAAAACTCTCTAAATCCACCAGACCTCTATTCTTGCAAATAGGCATTTTCTATCAGGGTCCTATAATTAGGTACAGAAGTTTCATTTGTAATGAAAAAGTAATGAAAAGGTTTTTAGCTGCTAAATAAAATAACTTTTTTTCAAATTTTTTTTGCAAAAAATTTACTTGCATTTCGTTGCCTTGTACTTGTACATGTGTAATGACAATAAAGTTGAATCTAATCTAAAAAAAAAATTGTCACTTTAGATAATTCTTTGGTTTTTAACAAGGTAGTTTTTCTTTTGCGTCAAAACCAGCTAGTTTCCACTAATCCACTAGTGCTTTTTTTGCAAAAACCTCTAAACCCACTTATCGCGACGAGAAAAAAAGTCACTGAAGATGCAATTAGAAAATATTCTACCAAACATAAAACACATTACACAAACCACCTAGAATTTAAAATTCACAAATCTGTCAAGTAAGAGGCGGTTCATTCCGCTGTGGTAACCCCTGATAAATCAGGGTCTAAGCAAAAGGAAAATGAATTAATGAAATCTGTCAAGTAAGTGCATTATACAATAACATTAAAACTGACATTAAATCTTAACAATCTGTTGTCGTTTCTGATATTTGGGATTTGGATTTAAAATGAAAACATTGCAAAGCCTATTAGATTCAAATAATGTAGTGTAAAACATTATGAAACATCAATATCTGTGCATTGTCCATTAATATAAAAAGCTTATCAGACATGTAGGTATTATGAAGTAATATAAATAATGTATAGTTTCATACATTATATTTATCTTTTTAAAAATAGCTTACAATAGAAAATAAAACACAAGATAGGCCTACTGGGCAAAAGGGGATGTCTCTCAGACACTTTTAGAAGCTGTCATTGATTCATTCTCACCATACTCAAGGTCTTGGTCTCTTTTTCATCTTTTTTTTTATCCTCATAGCATCCATGTGGGATAAAAGAACAGCATCTTAACTTCGTCTTGTGAAATGGAGTTGCTGTTTAATGTAGCTATAGTAAATTGAACTCATTCAAAGTAGCATCACTGTGCAAAAAATAAAAAACACGTTACGAATGCATGCTACACTTCCAACTGTACATTGTGCTTTTTTTTTATATAATGCAGAGAGTTTTGAGGCAAGGGACGTTTTCATTTGCCATTTACTGACAGTCGGACAGGCTCATCTTATTCATCAGACTCGATCTTTTAAAATCTCAAATCTGAAGCAGAACAAAACAGTCTCCTCATAAGCCGGGTCATCAGTGTGCTGCTACATTGAAAACATATGATTCGATTCACACCTTCTGATTGGTTCTCGGGATATATCGGCTCCTGCTGTCAAAGGCAAGTGGCGTTTAGAGGCTTTCGCCAACAAACTGTTATTTCTGAATGCGCTGATGCTGGGATTTAGATGATTTGAAGAAAAAATATTTGTTGAACATGTACTACATGCCTAAAGTATTTACTCAATGTTATTACCCCATTTTGGGCGGAATCTGCTTTTGCATTTGAACTCTTCATAAATATATATTAATGTGACCCGAAATCAAAGTAATTACGTTTATTTATTGATTGATATATTAGTATTATTTTCATTTTCGGCTTAGTCCCTTTATTAATCCGGGGTAGCCACAGCAGAATGAACCGCCAACTTAATATTATTATTTTATTTACAAATTTAAGTTGATCCAACATAAAACAAATACATTTTCAAAACTGTTGTTTGAATCGTGTTGTTTCAACTCAATTTTAATCCAAGTAATTCGAATAAGCAGCTTTTTTTGAGTGTTGGTTGACTGCAAACAATGTACTTTTTATATCATTTGTTTTCTGAACTGAGAACGTACACCCACTTTGTATGCAATTCAAAAGTATGAGGTCTTTGTTACAGAAATTCAGAAATACTATTGAACATTTGGTTCTGGCCAATCATAACAGATTATAGGCTGATTTCTACTTCTGCATCAAGCGTACGCGTGTGGTCTGGCGCAGCCTTCGTGCGGTCGCATATCCATCATGGTTGCACACCTCTTAAAAAATTAACTACACATAGCAACGATGCATAGCGCTAGCTCTGTGATTGGTCGGCTTGGTAGCGCTGACGTGTGTGGGCGGGACCAGGAGAACCGCGAACCCACTGGAGCGAGTGTTTACAAGTGTCGAGTCCCGTGAAAGAGCTCCAGATGGAAACTGTTGTTTTGTGTTCACCTCATTATTAAAGTTGTTGCACATACGCCGGTTACCGCCTCAGAATGAGCGAGTTTTAGCTATTTGGACATTAAGGTAGCGTTCAGAAAAAATAAAACACCAGCAAAGAAACTTGAGATAGAGGAAATTAAAAACCTGATGCCAGCTAGCGTTTCGGAAGTGTTATTGCAGAGTAACACTACAGCACGCAGAAGTATAAATGCACAGCAACACGCAAGGCATGCGCAGAGCGTCACATCAATCACTCAATACAGAAGTATATCAGCCTCTGACCAATCAGAGTAGAGCAAGACTAGACTCTTAAACCAAATTTTTCAGACACATCAAGGTTTTTTGATCTTGATCAACCTTTTGAAGGAGACTCTGAGCAAACTTAAGACGTTTTGGATAAAGCCTCCTCTATTTTTCTCATTCAAAGATATTTAGTGTACGTTTATCTATGAAATGACAAACCAATAATATTTCTATATAAAGAGTGGTAATCGAAATGATACTGTTTGTTTCTTCTAGACAGCACTCCAAGACAGACCAGCCAAATATATGCATGAAGTCAATATCAGCTCTGCGCCGGATGTTTTGCTGGCCTCTAAATATTTCATGCTCATAACAGCCCAATCTGAATAGGACTATCCAACTATTTATATTTCATGGAGTGCCGCTGTGCATTCCCCATTCAAAACGATTACAGATAACCACAGAAAAGCTCTTCATTCATTATCCGAGGTGACCTGAGGACATTCACTGAGGATACATTATAAAAACCTAATGCTATATTTGATAGGATCTCAAATAAAAGGGACAGATGTCAGCTTTAGTGAGCTGTAGAGCAGATGGACAGCTATTGTACATGAACGTGGTGAAGGTGTAAGGAGTCCAGCTGTAAGGACATCTTAAATGAACAACAAAAGCAGAGGCAAACATTTGGAAACGCCAGATATGATTCACTTGTGTCTATACTGTATTTGTACTTGAACCGTTTCTTTGGTACGAACCAGTTGAACATAAGTAAAATGCAGTCATGTGACAAAATCCACATCACTCATTGGCCAGATGTTAAACGTATTTCCTAAACTGCTTTTCAATTGGTCAGAAGTAACGTGTGGGAAAATGCCAATGAAACCCCCGCAAGTAAACAAACCGGCAGACACAAAATGTCGCTGCACTGTCTGATTGCATCCCTGGTCATGGTATACTATATAGTTTGTAAACATCACTTTAGACAAACTATTCATTTCGAGAATGAAGCGCAGCTGCGGCTGGAAAACAATGTTTTAATGCATTGCAAACAGTGAAGGCGTGAATTAATTTAGCTAAACTGCGACATGGTCATCTTCCGTAAATACTACCAATGATCTAACGATTCCTCTCTCTCTCTCTATGTTTAAAATTATTAGTAAAGCGCTGTCAACAAGTATTTTTCCTCCAGACCCCATTAGATTGGACAGCACATCGGACCACAGCAGCTGGATTAATCCAAAAGGCGCGGTACTTTTGAGGTTGGGTCTGTTTTAGTTCGGATCATGTTCTCACTACAAACGAACCGCTCAAGGGTTTGTTTGCAAGCGTATCGAGACCAACTCTTCAAGTAGGTCTCGGTACACTGTTTTGTTCTGCTTTTGGTGCACACTCGAGTACGATTGCTGCATTTACACCTGCCCAAACGAACCGCACCAAGAGGGAAAACGAACTCTAGTACGATTCAACCGAATTAAATAAGGCAGGTGTGAAAGCATCCTGAGACCAGCTGGGGCCCCTGTCTATTGATGGGGAGGACTCTGCTGGTCTTTTCCACTGAGAGGTACAGTACAGTACGGTATGGTACGGGTCGGTATGGGTCATCTTTATCAAGCTTGCGTTTCCATTGCCAAAAGGGTTCCCTTTTAATGGGCATAGTGTACAACAAAGTTTCAGACAACGTAATTTTTACTCTGGGAAATGTCAAAGTAAAGCCGTACGGGTCATTCACATATCATACAAGAAGCTCTTCTCACAAAACAGATGCTTTATACACATCAATACTTGTGTATAAATGTTCATCACTGACCTTTCTATGAACATGATCTGATTTTAACTGCAGATCAATGCAGAGCATAATGGCCTACTGCAACATCAGCGATTATGTAAACTAATAAATAAATGAACATATATGAACACATACAGCCCCTTAAAGTCTTCGATATGTTACCATTTACTGAAAAACTACACGCAGCATACATTTAGTCCCTATGTGAGTTTAAAAACAAAACGAAATATAGCCCAGTCAGTGCAAACCTTTCATCTGTATCTTTAATCTCCAGCAGCACATGTAGCCTCTTATTAGAGAGTAATTCGCTCATTCCCAGTTCATAATTGTCCAAAAGGTGATGATAATAGTTAAGCATGGCAGTTTTTCATGTTTTAGGTTGCAGACGCATCATTTGCTGCTGTTTTTTCCAGCTTCTCTTTTGTTTTTCGCGCTTCACTCTTGCGTTTGTCTCTTTCTGACAGGATCGGATCACGCGCATGTTATTGAGCTCAAAAAGTTTGTTATTTCAAATATAGACATGCGGTGAGCTCTCTGGAGAATGTGAAACTGCTCGCGCTTTAGACTGGCTCGTAAAACAACAACAGAACATGGCAGATTTTGTTCTTCTTGGCTTCGTGGCTATTAATCATGATGATGACAAGGTTTGTTTGAGCTCGGGTCGACCATGGCTCATTATTAGATGTATATATTATTACGGTGTAATGTCTAGGCTGTGTTTTTAAAAATTTTAAATGTACAGCAGTACAGTTCTAATCGACTTCACTTCCAACCCGCAATGCATTGTGGGCAATTAGCCATCTGAGATCTGCATGTCGGAAAAAAGTTGACCTTGCAGGTTACTTTGGAATGCTCATATCAACACACTATGATTTGGGACATACCAGTTCTATTTTTGAATACAATTTATGATGAATAGTATGCAAATTGGGATGCCTTTTTGACTTTCAGCCTTCCTAGCACAGTTCAGGAGGCAGACACACTCTGTCAGTATAAAACTGGATTAAAGACGCATCTCTTTCATTAGCACACACATAAAACACAGATACTTTTGAAGTCTAAATCCTCTAAAGGATTGTTAGTCTGCATTAATTAGGGTAACTGGAGCTGGGAACATTTCCCAAAAGACATAATTTGAACGCCATCTGCGCTTATGTTAGTCTGTTTTTCACTAAACCAAGGTATCCATAATCCTGGACCAGGTCGTATCCTGAGCAGATGCTGTGGCGGTCATTGAGGAGTGGAGAGCATGAGACTGATTCCTGAAAGACTCCAGTGACAGACGAGTCTCCACATTGATCCTGTGGGCCAGCCTGAACACCTGCTGGTGACCTACTCACACCTGCAGCTTCTCCAGCCTCTGACGCCTAGACTGCAAGAGGTTTGGCCAGATGAGAAATGGTCATGCCCAACTGAGCCTGGTTTCTCTAGAGATTTTTTCCCTTCACTTTTGTCAAATGGAGAAGTTAGTTCCACTGTCGACACTGGCTTGCTTTGTGGCGACATGAGGTGAGGAGTAAATGACTCGTTTTAAGGGTGAACTATGCCTTTAAAGGTGGGGGGGGGGGTTCTCTCAAGGTGTAAATGGCATAAACAGTGATTCAAAACAATCGAACCAATTGCTCTGCCAAACGATTCGCATTTTGCATTTAAACCACCCCATGCTATGGACACCTGATAGTCAAAACTGTGCAAATGCAACAGCACACTCAGGATCTTGAAGTGGGCAGGACATGTCTGATTCTAGATAACATTTGATTGGTCAGAAGATTTGGTGACGTACGAGGTGATGCCCAAAAACAAACAATTCTTCACCTTGGATTTATAAGGTTCTATCAGCGTTCTGAATGATTTTGAGATATTGAGCTTCAAAGTTTTCGCGTTCCAAATAGCAAACAGTATGTGCTTTTTTAAATTAAAAAGTCTTAAAATGTAAACAACTTATAAAAAAACATCCCATAATGTAAATAAGGTGCCAATAAGAAAATGTCAATAACTCAATTTTGACAAAAATGTCAGATAGAACCTTATAATTCTAAGGTGACAAATTGTTGATCCATTTACGTGGACGTGACAAACTCCAAGCTTTGGATTTTGACACTGTTTGTAGAATTTATAGATATTCTTAAGACTAACATATTGATAATAACACCTGAACAACATTCATTTTATTTCATCGGGACTTTAAATTAGAACATTTTTGAAACCGTGATGACATAAAGATTCATTTTCTGAAATTACAAGAACTTGCCAATTCAATATGTAGGGGATCAACCTACGTTATAAGTTAGATCAGGGATTTATTAGCTCATTTCAATGAACCGGATCTTGAAGATTCGAATTCATTCGAATTCAGTCAGACTGAATCAGATTAAAAGATTCACACTTTATCTACCATTTGTCCAGCAAATAGAAGACATCGCATTTTACCAATGTTGTTAATATTATTTACGTGGCCAACGTTAATAACTATAACACAGTATTAGGTTAACTTTTAGCAAGGTAACAAAATCTACAGCTCGAGGCAATGACTTAGAAACACATAAACAAGAACACAGTTCTTACAAAATGAGAACAAAGATTTATTGAGCTACACTACGAAACATGAAACTAACTACGTAATAAGCAAACAACAAACAAACGCACACATACAGACATACACACAGAGGCAGTTCAGAGTATGCAAAATGAGTTGAACAACCATCCCAAATTAAATCTAGTCCTTCTTACTAGACCTTAGAATAACACCTGAGAAACCACAAAAGCAGAGATTTGGCTGATCTTTAACTGCTTAAGACCAATCTGCACCAGATCAGCAAGAGACAACGTTTGTTTGTTATTTGCCAATTTGCTGGAAGTCTTGAGTTTCCTACACCAGCTGGCCTCAGGGAAACACAGCGCTCCTGATTGGCTGGTGGCTTCAGTAACGTTGTTGGGATTCACTCGTTCGTGAGCAGCTGTCGGTTACCGAGGTGACAGACTACTGAGAGTCGGTTTGCGAAAGTTCGTCAGGTTTCGGCGGTCCCAAAACTTTAGAGGTTTGCATGAAAAGTTTGTGGTGACCCAATCGCGTGGAGACGCAGTGTCTGGGCAGGCGAAAGGGGGCAGAGAGCAACAGCAAGCGTGAGCCAGCTAATGCAAAAAGCAATGTTTCTTTGTTGCAGGGTGTTTTTAAGTGACCTAGTTTGGTTTATACCCATGGCACTGTCAGTTGCCATTAGGGCAGGGCCACGCCCCCGTACCATCGTAGTAAGGGTCAATCATTAACAGACTGCATGTAGATTTCATGTGGTAAGATGTAACTATATTACATCAAAGGTTACAAGACAAATACTGTTCGTGCTACTAGATTTTCATTAACACCAATGTATTGTAAATGTCACTAGCTTTCGTTTAATACCAGACATCATACATTTCAGACACATACAGATCATTTTAATCTGACGTAAGGGTTAAAACAACACATTGATTAACCTGCTTGGTTGGAATAAACACAACATATGAGGAAAACTATGGTATATTATTCACAGATACATCTGCCTTAGTTCTAACATTTTAAGAGTCTTTCATTCGTATGCATTAATTTCTTTTTGTCTCTATGAAATTGTACATCTGGCAGGATGTCCCCAAGGCGAGCACATGACCCATGTAGGGGAGTCATTCAAAAGAGTCTTGTGGGGCAATTAGTTGAGTTTTCCCGCTAAAAATCCTGTAAAGCCCCATTGTTGGTTTAATTGAATAATTTACTAAGTTGACTGAAGGGTACCCGGAACATCTGCGGCCAAAGTATTGGTCAGAACAGCCAAAATCAATTGCCGCTCTGTTATAGTGATGGTATAAGCCCTCAAGCCAGTTTAATGACAGACAATTTGGCGCCCGATTTCCAAGCCTGATTCTAATTGGTTTTGATCGCCAGTGACTGCCTTCAAATACGTGCTCCAAACCATTGATCAAAAACAAAAGATCCATAAGGATCCCTTATTATCTCTTGTTTAAATACACGATAAACAGCAGCTACGACAATTATTTTCTTTATTCTCTATTTCCACCAGAGGATACTCATTCTGAGGCCTCTGGAGATTATGTAGCTCCATTGATGTGATCCAAGACCTGAGAAGAGATGATGCCAAGGTCTCCATAATCCTGGACCAGGCCGTATACCGAGCAGATGCTGTGGTGGTCGTGAAGGAGCGGAGAGCATGAGACCAGTTTCTGAAAGACCCAGAGACAGTCAAGTCTTCGCATTGATCCCGTGGGCCAGCCTGAACACCTGCCGGTGACCTAGTCACACTTGCAGCTTCTCCAAGATGGACGTCCAATGCTCTCCAGCTTCTAGCGCCTAGACTGCAGTTCTAAACGAGAAGTTTGCCCAGAGGAGAAATGGTCATGCGCAAATGAGTCTGGCTTCTCTCAAGGTTTTTTCCTTCACTTTCGTCAATTGGTGAAATTGGCTTGCTTGGTTTGGGACTTGTGTAGCTGCGCATCAATTGATTTGCTCTTCAGTGTTTGGACTTTCAGCAGTGAAAATTAAACCACACTGAACTGAACTGAATTCAATTCAATTCCCCTTTATTTGTATAGCGCTTATACAATGTAGATTGTGTCAAAGCAGCTTCACATAAAAGGTCACAGTAAATAGGAACAGTGTAGTTCAGTTTGTAGTGTTTAAGTTCAGTTCAGTTTAGCTCAGTTCAGTGTGGTTTAATAATCACTACTGAGAGTCCAAACACTGAAGAGCAAATCCAACGATGCGCAGCTCTACAGAACCTGAACCATGCAAGCCAGTGGCGACAACGGAGAGGGAAAAAACTTCACTAATTGGCAAAAGTGAAGAAAAAAACCTCGAGAGAAACCAGGCTCAGTTGGGCACTACCATTTTAATTTCTCCGCTGGCCAAACGTCTTGTGCAGAGCTGCAGTCTCAGCGGCGGAGGCTGGAAGCTGGCCTCAGCGAAGACTCGTCTTACCCTGGAGCGTCACAGGAATCAGTCTCATGTTCTCCACTCCTCCATGACCACCACAGTAGCTGCTCGGGATACGGCCCGGTCCAGGATATGGAAACCTTGGGATCATCTCGTTGTTGGTCTTGGATCGAATCAGTGGCTCTGCATAGTCTGAGGGCCTCGGGAAGAGTATCCCCAGGAGGAAATGGAGAATAAAGAGAATAATTAGCTTAGCTGCTGTTCATAGTGTATATAAACAAGGTGCAAAAACCTGTGTGGAAGCCCGCTAAGTGGTGCACTGAGTGTATGCTTTACTAAACAGATAGGTCTTTAATCTAGTTTTGAATCAGGAGAGTGAACTTTAACTCGGAAAACTGGACTTAACTGGACTAAACTTGACTTAACTGGACTAAACTGAACTTTAACTCGGAAAACTGGACTGACGCAGTTTCAATCAACTAGAACTTCTAAGTGAAGCTGCTTTGACACAATCTACATTGTAAAAGCGCTATAGAAATAAAAATGAATTGAATTGTTTTGAAGCTTCATGAAGCACTGCTGTCACAAGAATACAGTCTCATCAGACTCTATCCATAATATTATAATAATATTTCAACAACACTCCCAAAAATAAAATGCAATGTCATCATTTACATGTATAGCACAATTGGTCTAATCCATTGGTACTATTGCTACTTACAATACATTTGTCTTGACTTATTTTCCAGTGCTGTCACAATACAAACGCACAGTTTTCCTCACGGCAGTAAAACACCAAATTGAATTGAAATGGAGAGAGAGAGTGACAGAAAGAGAGGCAGAAAAAGTGTGTGCGTAAGTGAGTGTGAGAGAGAGAGACACACACAAACAGAGAGAGAGAGACACACACGCAGAGAAAAAAGAGAGAGCGAGAGAGAGCGCAGGCATTCAAGAAGGAGCTGAATTGCATGGTGATTTGATCGGAGCGCAGCTGCGAGAGGCGCTGGAATCCAAACCGGCTTTTTTTTTCTTCTCTATTTGCAAACGTTTGTGTTTTCCGAGGCTTAACATCGTACTAAAGCAGCGCTCCAGTGCTTCCTTTCTCAATCCAGTTGGATTTTAACACAGCGAAGCCTCATGGAATCAGACGCCGGATGGCTTTGGTCTCCCGTTGGATTAAGAGCATCATTCAGTCAGTTCAGCAGCGCAGACAGAGACTGAGAGAGAGGTGAGACGACCACTGACACCAGCAAACCTCTTCATGTTCATCACAGAACATGCTAAAACTGCAGTTTAGGACTAGTAGGCTGTAATTGGCATGCCACTAAACTATTATTGAGCATAAGTCAGCGGCTTTCAACCTGATTTCTTTCATCGCACGTCAAAAAGTGTTTGGTCACTACATACAAGAAGAAACACGTTCCTAAAATTGAACATGAAAATGGAAATCCTTCTATTTTACACACATATGTAATATATTTACTAAAAAATATATTAAATATGTTACAGAAATATTGAATAATATTAATAACCGTTAGTGAAAAGCTGTGTTAGTAATCACTACATTACACCAAACTATGAAGGAATAAGGATAATCATTAGCA
>NC_079454.1:51139848-51144848 GCF_903798145.1 Danio aesculapii | reverse complement strand
TTACAACTGAGTTTCCTGTTATGCCCTAAATGGAGTTTTAATTGCGACTTTATAACTCAGAATTCTGACTTAAATTTTTATATATATTAAAAAAAAATTGTAGAAAAAAAAAAATCCAATATATATTTTTTTTTATTCAGTGGCGGGAACGGCTTCCATACTTAAGGGCCAAGGGGAAGGGGTAGGAGTACAAAAATAGATTGGGATTGGGCCTAGGTTTGTCCAACGTTGTTGTAACCCATATGTTGGGTCATGGACAAATTCAACCATTGGGTGAAAAAAATTTAACTTAAGCGTAATTGAAAATATGAACACTCCAATGTTGTGTTACAGCAACCAACCGTTTTTTTTTTTTTTTTTAATTGTGTAGACATTGTTTTTTGATACTGTTTGTACAGAGCAAAATAGAAGACATTACTTTCCTTTTAAACCCTAATGAACACATTAGGTTTGTCCAATGTTGTTGTAACCCAACGTTTGAACATATCTGGACAAATTCAACGTCATCACATAACACACAAAAACTCCAGTTTGTGACTAGTAGTTTGTAATAAGCTTATAGTGTATACATTGTTTTTTACACGGTTTGTTCAGAGTTTAGCTAGCAAAAAAGAAGACATGTATTTCTTTTTAACCCTAACCCTAGTGAACATAAAATTAGGTTTGTCTAACGTTGCTGTAACCAAAATATTGGGTCATGTATTACAAATGAACACCCTAAAATTCACCAGTCATCACAGAACACACAAAAACTCCAGTTTATAACTAGTAGTTTGTAATTGGCATGTCAGTAAACTATTGTTGAGTACAACAACGTTGGATAAACCTAATGTTGTTTTCATTAGAGTTAAAAGGAATGAAATATCTTCTTTTTTGCCAGCTAAACTCTGCACAAACAATTTTAAAAAAGTATACACTATTTTTAAAAAATGCTTGGTTGCTTCTTGCATCCTAAAAAGGTTTGCAAATCAGGAGACATTTCTTTTCTTTTAACCCTAATGAACACACATTAGGCTTATCCAACATTGTTGTAACCCAATGTTTGGTCATATACTCTAATAACAAATTCAACCGTTGTGTAAAAACATGAAAAAAGTGAAAAAAAAGAAAAATTAGAAGAAATGAACACCCCAATGTTATGTTACAGCAACCAAACGTTTTTTATATATATATATATATATATATATATATATATATATATATATATATATATATATATATATATATATGTATATATGTATATATATATATATATACCCATACATATATTTACACACACATATATATATATATATATATATATATATATATATATATATATATATATATATATATATATATATATATATATATATATATATATATATACACACACATATATAAATATATACAGTATGTACATACATATATATATATATATATACATACACACACACACACACACACACACATATATATGTATGTATGTATGTATACACACACACACATACATATATATATATATACACACATATATACACACACACACATATATATATATATATATATATATATATATATATATATATATATATATATATATATATATATACATATATATATATATATATATATATATATATATATATATATATATATATATATATATATATATATATATAGTTTACATGGTTTTTATACTGTTTGTTCAGAGTTTAGCTAGCAAAAAAGAAGACATGTATTTCTTTTTAACCCTAGTGAACATAAAATTAGGTTTGTCTAACGTTGGTGTAACCCGAATGTTGGGTCATATAGTACTAATGAACACCCCAAAATTCAACAGTCATCACAGAACACACAAAAACTCCAGTTTATAACTAGTAGTTAGTACTTGGCACGTCACTTAACTGTTATTGAGTACAACATTGGACAAACCTAATGTGTTCATTAGGGTTAAAAGGAAACAAATGTCTTCTTTTTGGTTGCTGTAACACAACATTATGTTATTTTTTTTTTTAATTACGCCTAAGTTACATTTTTTTACCCAAAGGTTGAATTTGTCCATATATGACCCAACATTGGGTTTCAACAATGTTGGACAAGCCTAATGCTGTGTTCATTCGTGTTAAAGAAAGGAAATGTCTTCTTTTTTGCCAGCTAATCTCTCCACAAGCAATTCTGTACACTGTATAGATTTAAAAAAACAAAAAACATACTGTTAGTTCAGAGTTTTCTTTTAACCCTAAGCCCTAATCCTAATGAACACAGCATTAGGTTTGCCCAACGTTGTTATAACCCAATGTTTGATCATATCTGGACAAATTCAACCATTGAGTAAAAAAAAAAGTGTAATTGAAAACATTAACACCTCATTGTGGTGTTACCAAGTATTTTTTAAACCAGAGTACACATATTTAATACAGTTTTTTCAGAGTTTAACTGGCAAAAAAGAAGACATTTCTTTCCTTTAAACCCCTAACCCCAATCAACACAACAATCGGTTTGTCCTACGTTGTTGTAGCCCAAATGTTGGGTCATATATGGACAAACTAAACTGTTGGGTTAAAAAAAGTGTAACTTAAATGTAATTGAAAAAAAATGAACACCCACATGTTGGGTTACAGCAACCAAGCATTCATTTAATCAATGTATACACTGGTAGACATTTCTTTCCTCTTAACCCTAACCCTAATGAACACAACATTAGGTTTGTCCAACACAATCTCACGGCAATTCGTAACTTTTTGATTTAGTGGCTAATTCGTACGAATTCGTACGATCTAATTCGTACAATTTAGTACGATCTGCTCATCCGCCAATGACGGTTGGGTTTAGGGGCGGGGTTAGGTGCCACGCCTCCTTTTTAAAATCGTACAATTTCGTACGACTGAACTCGTACGAATTCGTATGAATTAGCCACTAAACTGTCAAAACGTAAAATACTTACGTTTTCTCGTGAGATCAGGCTGGTTTGTCCAACATTTTTGTAACCCTATGTTGGGTCAGATTTAAACAAATTCAACCATCGAGTACAACAAAGTGTAACTTCAGAATAATTGAAAAAATGAACACCCCAACATTGTGCTACAGCAACCAACTGTTTTTATAGTGTATACACTGCTTTTGTATATTGTTTGTGTCGTTTAAGCCCTAACCCTATTGAACATAACATTAGGTTTGTCCAACACAGGGTTACAGCAACCAAGCACTTTTCAAAATGGTGTATATATTGTTTTTACACTGTTTATACAGCTTTTAGCTGGCTAAAAAAAATACATTTCTTTCTTTTTAATCTTAACCCTAACCAACGTAACATTAGATGTGTCCAATTTTGGGTTACCGCAACCAAGCATCTTTTAAAATAGAGTTTACATTGTTTTTTTTTTCAGTACTGTACATACATAGAGTTCAGCTGGCAAAAAAATATATATATGAGATGCATTTCTTTCCTTTTTAACCGTCCTTTCTATGCATGATCGATTATATGGTTTGTTGCCTTTTATTACATGCATCCATATAATGGTTTTTCTCTGACCCATCAGATATGTGATCAGCCAGTTATGCTTTGTTGAATTTGATCATAGGCATTTATAATGTTGTTGTTGTTTTTTTCTGTGATCCGTCAGCTATGCGATCAACCAGTTGAGACGTTGTGGTTTTGCTAGTATTTTGTGGTCATTTCTGGCTGTAGTCGCTGCAGTAGTTTGTTGCTGCTGGCTTCTTAAGTTTATTACACACACACACACACACACACACACACACACACATGGCCCTGGAAGGCTCTCCGGGTACTTTATGATATTACGCAGCTCAGCGTTTGATTTATGAATCCTCAGTGCTGTGGAAGCCACTGAGCCGCTGGTTCTCTTGGGAATGACCCGTTCACTAACCCGTGTGTAAGTGGTACAAAGTTGCCTTCAAATATGATCAGTGATGAAGTTTTGAGGGGAATGAGATTGGGAAAAAAGCATCACTGGTTTATTTTAGCGGCCATTTATAATACATGTGGCCGTTTTTCTCTTGGCAGGATCTCATATACAGTGGTCAAAACATAGGCTGCATGATATATCGCTAAACTATCATTATTGTGATAATAGTATATGCAATATACAGTTGACTTATTAGCCCTCCTGTGCATTTCTTTTACAAATATTTCCCAAATGATGTTTAACAGAGCAAGGAATTTTTGTATTTCTTTTTTCTACTATGGAAGTCAATGGTTACAGGTTTTCAGCATTCTTCAAAGTATCTTCTTTTGTCTTTAACAAAAGAAAGCAACTCATAAAGGTTTGGAACCACTTAAGGGAGAATAATTAATAAGTAAACGTTCATTTTGGGGTGAACTATACCTTTAAATCTATTTATTAAGCTTCTATATTTTGTTTTTGAGTACTAATTGACAATATGGCTTTACATGTTTTACAAGAGTCAAGATAAATGTGCATAAATCAACCAAATCAATTTATAAATTAAAACCTTTGACTTAAAGTCATGCGTCTAAATTGGCTCCCAATTTGCTGAGACATTAAAAGAAAACCTAATTATGCTCATAATCATGTTCATAAACTCAATTAATTTCAAGCAGTTGATTAAAGAGCCTCTATGACCCCTGATACAACTTTCATTTACATTTCAACTTGCATTCATTTGCTAGGAAGTGGTTGATTTTGGTGACGTGGGACAGAAATGCTGCTTTATTCAAATACTTCTAGAAATTGAATTTAGTCTCACATGCATTGTGAAAGCTATCCTTAAATTAGCAGTTTTCTGTATTTTATGATTCATGTTTTTATTTTTCCCCATAATGGGAGCTTGATCTTTCTTCCAACAACTTTTAAACGTTGATAAGTTTGATAAAGTGACTTTTATGAACATTTGTAATAGTTTATAGCGATATAGCGTCTGGTTTGGTGTTATATATTACATTACAAAAACCCTATAATAAGCTGCCAGTACATTTTCTGTTATTTTACAGACTTATTTCTCTATATATTAATTATATTACATTATATTATTTTAAA
>NC_079454.1:51094848-51134848 GCF_903798145.1 Danio aesculapii | reverse complement strand
GGATCGCGAGAAATGCAAACAGCTGAAGTATAAGGTAGACTCAATGAGAAGTACACATGTTTGCAAACCTACCTAAAGATACAACCAATAATTCCGATTAGAGCGATAATGTGGAGAATATTGATCTTGTGTTGAGCCCAATGAGCCTTGCATCTAAAAATAGAGCTAGCGTGTTCCTTTAGTGATATCGCTTCGACTCACGCTGAAAATGGCGGACGTGAATAAACAAACTGAGGATATGATGACGCGCCTGTCAATCAATATTGGTGGGCGGGGGGACCGCTCTCCTACGTCACGTAGCGGTCGGTTTGAAAACAGCTCCAATTGGTCCACCGTTTTTTATGTTGTTAAATTGAAAAAAAAAAGTACTGGGTGTGCTTATATCACCCCAATATGACAGTCTATACACCATACATGCACATATGTCTGTCCAAGCAGCTTGAAAAGTAGATTTTTTACCATAGGTGCCCTTTAAAACTAACAATGTGCGCTATTAAAATAAACATTGTAAATTTGGATTTTAAAAAATGGCCTTTTCTTCCTCATCTCTGGTTGACACTGAAGCAAATAAATCAAACAGAATGAACTGCGAGACCTTAAAGTCAACTTGACTATGGAATTATTAAATAAATCATCTTTTTATTGTTCTCTGAGATGGTATGATAATAAGATGACTGTTTTGCGCATAAAACCAGCACAATTTTTCCCCCCGGAGGATGATTTGTGCCTTTCTTCCCCCGACTCCCACCAAATTGAGGGAAATTAAACTGCTCAAATTGCCACACAGAGAGCCGTTTTCAAGCCTGAATAGATGATTTTCTTGCCGCTTGGTTTAAATAGGTTTCAAGTAAGTGCTTCCTTTATTTATAATCTGATGTGAGCGACAGATACATTCTCAATGTGTTTTATCAACATTATTGACACTGGCGAGTCTCACCGAGGCCAATAATTGAATGGCTCTATTATGTGTTTGTTTATGACCGCTCACAGAGGAAAAGGCTTTTGTATGTTCAGATATGACACCCTGAGATAGCACTGAATGCGTGGGACTGAATTCATCTCTAATACTAAAGGCTAAGATATAATGAATGATTTTAAAACACTGACAAATTTATCAATAAAACAAACAGTCTGGAAACTGCTTGCTGGTGATGCAATGCAAGATAAGACGCATAATGATAATGAGAATATCTTGAAAGACATCCAGAAGATGTATGGCTTTTTTATTATTATTATGGTGCGAAACAGAAATGATCCCCAGTGCAGTTTTATAGCAGTCCAGCAAAAAAAAATGGGTCACGAACATGAACAGTCATGAGCTATTTCAGTGGCAGGCAGAGGCAGAAAAAAAAATCTGTGCTAAACATATACACATTTATAATTCGAAAGAAATCCATTAAATAAACCAAAATAAGTTTCAATATTTAAGTCAAATCTCCTAAATGTTAAATTGATTGGTTTACTCAAAAATAAAAGGCCTGTGTTGTACTATGTACTGATTTATAATATTGGAATTATTACGTTTTTGGCTGCCGAGAGAATAAAACAGTTAACAAACATACTGTGAATTATACAAACCACACAAATCTTAGAAAAACAACTACAAAAGCAATAAAAAAATCATAAAAAGAGAAATTAAGCAATAATAAAAAGCTCAAACATGACAATAAATAAATGAATCAATCAATCAATCAATATATAAATCAATTAAAGAAAAACGAATATAAAAATGAACATAGAATAGAAATAGGAATAGAAAGTCAGAAAAACACCTACAAAAATCAATACATTCATATAGAGCAGGGGTGTCCAAACTCGGTCCTGGAGGGCCGGTGTCCTGCATAGTTTAGCTCAAACATCCTTCAACACACCTGCCTGGAAGTTTCTAGTATATCTAGAAAGGGCTTGATTGTCTGGTTCAGGTGTGTTTAATTGGGGTTGGAACTAAAACATGCAGGACACCGGCCCTCCAGGACTAAGTTTGGACACCCCTGATATAGAGAGAAAAATAAAATGTTACCAATAATAATAATAATAAAAAGCAAACAAAATTATGATAATAAACAAACAAATTAATTAATAAAACAAACAAATAAACAAACAAATAGAAAGAAAAAAGAAAAACAAAACTAGCTATGAACATAGAACATCGAAATAGGAATAGATGGTCTTCGAAATACACACACAAAAAGCAATACAAAATCATAAAGAGAGAGAGAAATAAAATGTAAACAAAAGTAAAAAGCTCAAACATCACAATAAACAAATGAATACAAACAAACAAACAAATGATTAAATAAATAAATAAACTAATAAATACAAATAAATAAATAAAACCTAATATAAATAATTAAATAAATAAATAAATAAAACCTAATATAAATAAATAAATAAATAAATCCTAATATAAATAAATAAATAAATAAAAACTAAAATAAATAAATAAATAAATAAATAAATAAATAAATAAATAAATGGAAGAATGGAAAAGAATAGAAATAGGAATAGAAAGTCTTTGAAAAACACCTACAAATAAGCAATACAAAATCATAAAGAGAGAAATAAAATGTTAACAATAAAAAAGTCAAACATAACACAAACATACATACAAAATAAATAAAATAAATAAATAAATAAACAAATAAATAAATAAATAAATAAATAAATAAACAAACAAAAGAAAAACAAATGCAAAATTGGAAATAGAATAGAAATTGAAATAGAAAATCTTAGAAAAACACCTACAAAAATCAATACAAAATCATAAAGAGAAAGAAAATAAATGTTTACGATAATAAAAAGGTCAAACATTGTAGATAAATTAAAACAAACTAATGCATACATATATATAAATTAATTAATTAATTAACAAATAAATAAAGAAAGAAAAACAAATGTAAAAATGGAAATAGAATATGAATATATTCTATATATAAATAAATAAATGAGTAAACAATAAGTAAATAAGTAAATAAATAAATAGGTAAATAAATAAATAGGTAAACAAACAAATAAATAAATAAATAAATAAACTAAAAAATGAAAATAGATTGGAAATAGTGTAAAGCTTGAAGCTTACGCTGCTATTCTTAACCATTCATCGGAAACAAAGCCGTTGAAGGATGGCGTATTTAAGTCAATTATTTCTCTAACTCCATTGTGATTAATCTGACTCTATTAAAGTTGTCATCATCACTGATAAAGAATCTCTAAAGAATTAAAGCTGGCAAATTTGTTTAACAAGTTACATATTTAAATATACAGACAGTAGAATGAAACCAACTAACATATTTTATAAAGAAACTTAGCTGTAACATATGTTCTATTGTGTAACAAACCATTGTGCGGAAGACGCAGGGTAAAAGCCATTCTTACCGATCAACTGTTACCCTTCCGTCTTATATCATGAGCAAAGCCTTGTCAAACATGAGTGAAATACCAACCCCCAAAACCAGCTGAACATGAAAGCAAAGTTGAAGAGATAAAGTGGGGGAGGAGAAGTACATCAACATACTCTCCAGGCCAAGACTCAACCATAGATGAATTGTGTATGGTGAAAAGCACATGGTTACTGTAAGCAAATGGCAGAGATGTGAGGACCTCTGCCACACTAGGCTTACAATAGGAATAGAAACTCTGCCACACCAGCTTACAATAGGAATAGAAAGTCTCAGAAAAACACCTACAAATAGCAGTACAAAATCATAAAGAGAAAGAAATCAAATGTTTACAAGAACCTATCTATCTATCTATTTGTCTGTCTGACCGTCCGTCCGTCCGTCCGTCCGTCCATCTATCCACTATCTTTAAAAACACAATAAATAAATAAATAAATAAATAATAAATAAAAACAATCTAATAAATAAATAAACAAATAAAAAATAAAATAAATAAATAAATAAAAACAATCTAATTAATAAATAATTATAAACAAACTAATAAATAAATAAATAAATAAATAGATATATAAAGATATAAGTAAATAAATAAAAACAATCTAATAAATAAAGAAATAAAAACAAACTAATAAATAAATATATATATATATATATATATATATATATATATATATATATATATATATATATATATATATATATATATTAAATAAAACACAAATAAAAACAAAGTAATAAATAAATAAACAAGTTAATAAATAATTAAAACTAATAAATAACTGGATAAATAAAAACAAACTAATAAATAAATAAATAAAAACTAATTAAGAAAGAAAGAAAGAAATATATAAAGATAAATAAATAATAAGTAAATAAATTAATAAAAACAATCTAATTAATTAATTAATAAATAAATAAATAAAATAAATAAATAAATATATAAATAAATAAATTAATTAATTGATAAAAAACAAATAAATAAAAAACAACTAATAAATAAATAGATAAATAAAAACAATCTAATAAATAAATAAAATCAAACTAATCAATAAACAAACAAACAAACAAACAAATAAATAAATAAATAAATAAATAAATAAATAAATAAATAAATAAATAAATAAATAAATAAATACATAGAAATAGGAAGAGCATATTTTAGAAAAATACCTACAAAAAGCAAAATAAAGAGAGCGATCTATCGGTCGGTCGGGTTGGTCGGTCTGTCCAACACAATCTCACGGCAATTCGTAACATTTTGATTTAGTGGCTATGTCGTACGATCTAATTCGTACAATTTAGTACGATTTGCTCATCCGCCAATGACGGTTGGGTTTAGGGGTGGGGTTAGGTGCCACGCCTCCTTTTTAAAATCGTACCATTTCGTACGACTGAACTCGTATGAATTCGTACGAATTAGCCACTAAACTGACAAAACGTAAAATACTTACGTTTTCTCGTGAGATCAGGCTGGTCTGTCTGTCTGTCGGACTGTCTGTCTGTATGTCTGTCTGTCTGTCTGTCTGTCCATCTATCATTAAAAACACAACCAACAAGGGAGATAACAAATTATAGATGTTCCTGTTCAGTCAGTCTACATCATGTTCTTTTTTAACTCTGTTTGGTCAATAAGCTAAATATTTGATTACGCTGCACTGTATCATTTTGACGTTTCATTTGCGCAATCAATAATTCCAGTGCTGTGCGGCATTGCCCCATGATGTTCGATACAACCGGTGACTTTCAGAAGCTGCAGTGGAATCAGCTGCTGGCTAATGTGGAGACATGTGCAGAATTGCTCATAATGGATTCCAATCTGGCAACATCCTGATGCTGTCAGTGCCAGCAGAGAGTCCAGCGTGAGACCACTAATGTGACCGGCTCTTTTCATTAGCCTGCTCAAACAAAAGGAGATGCTGTTCCTGGGGAGCGTCAATGTGGAAACCAGGCTGACCGCGAGTCTGTGTCGATGCTACAGATCTATAGAACACAATCCTTCCTCAGAGAGACATGAAGGCTGATGCTTTCTGAAACAATGCCACTGGACAATCAATGCACTAAACTACAACAACAGCCATGTCCCAATTCTATATTTAACTGCTACACCTACTAGGGGAGTTAAACTACACTGGGCTAGATATCAATTAAATATTGCAAATATTAATCCCGCTGGCTTTTGCCAAAGTGGGGTGCATTCATTCATTCTTTTTTTTTTTGGCTTAGTCCTTTTGTTAATCTGGGGTCGCCACAGTGGAATGAACCACCAACTTATCCAACACATGTTTTACACAGCGGATGCCCTTCCAGCTACAACCCATCACTGGGAAACACCCATACACTCCTGCATTCACACACATACACTACGGCCAATTTAGCTTATTCAATTCACCTACAGCGCATGTGTTTAGACTGGTGGGGGAAACCAGAGCACTCGGAGGAAACCCACACCAACATAGGGAGAACATGCAAACTCACAGAAATGCCAACTGACCTAGCCGAGGCTCAAACCAGCGACCTTGTTGCTGTGGAGCGATCGTGCTAAGTAGGGTGCACGATATTGGAAAAAATCTGACATTGAAAAATATTGAGTTTTTTGCGATATGTGGTAAGAATATCATTTTACACGAGGATTTAGATAACACTATTTGAAAAGAATTTATAACTTTACATTGATTATAATATACACTCACCGGCCACTTTATTAGGTACACCTGTCCAACTGCTCGTTAACGCAAATTTTGAATCAGCCAATCACATGGCAGCAGCTCAATGCATTTAGGCATGTAGACATAGTCAAGACGATCTGCTGCAGTTCAAAGCGAGCATCAGAATGGGGAAGAAAGGTGATTTAAGTGACTTTGAACGTGGCATGGTTGTTGGTGCCAGACGGGCTGGTCTGAGCATTTCAGAAACTGCTGATCTACTGTGATTTTCATGAACAACCATCTCTGGAGAAAATATCCAGTGAGCGGCAGTTCTGTGGAAACAAATGCCTTGTTGATGCAAGAGGTCAGAGGAGAATGACCAGACTGGTTCCAGCTGATAGAAAGGCAACAGTAGCTCAAATACCCACTCATTACAACCGAGGTCTGCAGAAGAACATCTCTGAACACACAACACGTCCAACCTTGAGGCGGATGGGCTACAGCAGCAGAAGACCACACCGGGTGCCACTCCTGTCAGCTAAGAACAGGAAACTGAGGCTACAATTCACACAGGATCACCAAAACTGGACAATAGAAGATTGGAGAAACGTTGCCTGGTCTGATGAGTCTCCATTTCTGCTGCCACATTCAAAGGGTAGGGTCTGAATTTGGCGTCAACAACATGAAAGTATGGATCCATCCTGCCTTGACTGGACATGCAGTCGACAAATCTGCAGGAACTGCGTGAAGGCACGAAGGATTAAGAGAGTTCTGAAGGCAAAAGAGACCCAGTACTAGTAAGGTGTACCTTATAAAGTGGCCGGTAAGTGTAGATAATTATAGATATCATTAAGACTAACATTTAAAAATATATATATTTTGATTTTATGGGGACTTTATCCATAATTATATTTGAAAAATTGCACTCCTGGTCTCAAGGTGGCGCAATAGGTAGCATGATCGCCTCATCGCCAGAAGGTCGCCGGTTGAAGCCTCGGCTGGGTCAGTTGGCATTTCTGTGTGGAGTTTGCATGTTCTCCCCGTGTTGGCGTGGGTTTCCTCCGGGTGCTCCAGTTTACCCCACAAGTCGCTATAGGTGATGCGCCATAGGTGAATTGGATAAGCTAAATTGTCTGTAGATTATGTGTGTGAATGAGTGTGTATGGATGTTTCCCAGTGATGGGTTGCAGCTGGAAGGGCATCCACTGTGTAAAACATGTGCTGGATAAGTTGGCGGTTCATTCCACTGTGGCAAACCACAGATTATTAAAGGGACTAAGCCGAAAACAAAATGAATGAATGAATGAAATTGTACTTCCCCTTAAAAGGTTCTTCGGGGCTACATCCCTTTTTGTTTCTTCCTGGCACTTTGATTTTTCAGAGTGCACTACATGCTTAAATCTCTAAAGCAAGCCATGATATATATCACATGTTAAGTTTATGTTTAAAAGAGCATTTCAGACCCAGTGTATGCAATATGATAAATGATACCAATAAACTAAAATGATAAACAATGACTATAAATGATTTAGTCCAGCACAATATGGTTTGTTGGTTTTAGTCAATGGCATGTGCGATTACAGGTTAGTCCAATCAGAATTTAGCGAAAGGTGCATTTCATAAAGAGAAAATGCAAAGCCGGTCATTAAAGGCATTGTTCGACGAAAAATTAAAGACGGATTTTAAACTGGTTGTAGCGGCTTCTAATTGCCGCTATTGTTGGTAGAGTGAGCAAGTTTTTAACTCGTAAAGTCAGAGTCCGTAGGCAAAATAGATGCAAATAAAAACGTCTTTATTTTCCAATCAACAGAATTACTTCATCACTTTTCCTTAATCTATATGCACACTTCTCTGTTACCTTAAGTTGTTATGTTGAGTTACTTCATGTCACGTTACGTTACGGTCAATAACCGTGTGCTTCTTACCAACACTCTCTTTCTCCATGCAGTGAAGCCACAGTTATATAGTCTAGTACTGACACCTTGTGGCCGATTGCCAATTTACAATGTATTGCTCCTACACTGGTCTTTGATGCTTCAAACTTCTCCTGATGACACATTCAGGTCTTATGAAGCAAAACAATAAACTGAACATCCAAGAGTTCACTCTTAGCTGATGACTGATTATAAATCGTGTTTGGCTTGCTGTCCTGGGAGAGAGCCCCAATTTCATAAGATCCTCAAGTCCGGGGCTTCTTCCCGTTTGCAAGGCGAGAGGGGAGTTTGAGCTCGAGTAGCTGATGAACAGATAGTGATCGCTCTTAAGAAATAACTACTTACTAGGAGCATGTCTATGTTGCTGATTTGGATTAGTCAATTAACTTAAGTTGCATGTTTTTGGATGGTGGGAGGAAACTGGGGAACCCAGGGGAAACCCACGTGGGCACGGGGAGAACGTGTAAACTTCAGCTAATTTGGTAAGGACTAGAACCAGTGACGTTCTTGCTGTGTGGCAACAGTGCTAACCACTGGGCCACCGTGCCACCCATCTAGAAAAGGTGGAGGAGTAGAGGTGGAAGGGGGGATTCTTTAAAACAAAGATGGCTGTGATATGGAACTTAGGGTATTTATAGTGGCTTAGGAATCGTCTGATTGGTGAATCATAAATTGGATAATGCGCGACCAGCCGCAAGCAATCATAAGCAAGTGATCCTCTCGAATTTTTTCTATAAATAAACGTCACAACATTATTAACCTCCATCCACAGTCTTGACAAACAATTTTGAGTAGTTTGGAGAATAATTTATGGACCGAACTTAATTTATGGATAGACTTGGATGTAAACTCACATGTTAAGACCATGTAAAATGACTGTGTATTAAAGGTTATAATGTCAAATATTATATTCAGATCAATCGTTTTACTTGATAAGATCTTAACATGTTGCAAGGAGCAAGATATATTAATTTGTTTTGCTTGTATTGTGTTTTTTTCTCTCAATCTTCTGCCTTGCATTATATGCATCACCAAGGACAACTTTTTTTAGCTAAAAATCTTCCTTAATCTATGACTAAAGAAAAAACAAATGTCATCTACATCTTGAGTGACCCGAGAATAAAGCCCAATATAACACTACAGGGGGTGCTGGAGTTAAAACACAAAGCAAGTGTGTCACTTTTCATAAGCCTACTTACCAAATTATTTATAGGCCCCCCTGGGAAGAAAATTAAGCTTTAAATGTTTACATGCATATCTTACTCTACTTATACACAAACCACATGCAAATGCCTCCTGCAACTGCACAGTGTTTTCTCCTTAAAACTACAGTGCGCTTATAAGATAATCTCATAATATACACAAACATGACAACTTTAGCAATTGTCAATGGCTTGTATAAATAAGTGTTATTACATACTACAGAGCATCTGGAAAGTATTCATAGCGTTTCACTTTTTCCACATTTTTTATGTTACAGCCTTATTCCAAAATGGATTAAATTCATTTATTTCATAATGACAATGTGAAAAAAGATTTGTTGAAATTGTTGCAAGTTTATTAAAAATAAAAAAGCTGAAAAATCACATGTACATCAGTATTGACAGCCTTTGCTCTGAAGCTCTAAATTGAGCTCAGGTACATTCTGTTTCCACTGATCATTCTTGAGATGTTTCAGCAGCTTCATTGGTGTTCACCTGTGGTAAATTCAGCTGATTGGACATGATTTAAAAAGGCATACACCTGTCTATATAAGGGCCCAGGGTTGACAGTGCATGTCAAAGCACAAACCAAGCATGAAGACAAAGGAGTTGTCTGTACACCTCCGAGACAGGATTGGCTCGAGGCAAAAGGCTGTGGAAGGTTACGGAAAAGTTTCTGCTGCTCTGAAAGTTCTAATGAGCACAGTGGCCTCCATCATCTGTAAGTGGAAGATGTTTGGAACCACCAGGACTCTTCCTCGAGCTGGCCGGCCATCTAAGCTGAGTGATCGGGGAGAACGGACTCAGTCAGGGAGGTGATTAATAACTCGATGGTCACTTTGTCTGAGCTCCAGCGTTCTTCTGTGGAGAGAGGAGAAACTTACAGAAGGACAACCATCTGTGCAGCAATCCACCAATCAGGCCTGTATGGTAGAGTGGCCAGGCGGAAGCCACTCCCCGCCTGAAATTTGCCAAAAGGCATCTGAAGCACTCTCAGACCATAAGAAACAAAAATCTGTGGTCTGATGAGACTAAAATTGAACTCTTTTGAGTGAATGCCAGGCGTTACGTTTGGAGAAAACCAGGCAGCGCTCATCACCAGGCTAATACCATCCCTACAGTGAAGCATGGTGGTGGCAGCATCATGCTGTGGGGATGTTTTTCAGCAGCAGGAACTGGAAGACTAGTCAGGATAGAGGGAGAGATGAATGCAGCGATGTACAGAGAGATCCTGAATGAAAACCTGCTTCAGAGTGCTCTTGACCTCAGACTGGGGCGACGGTTCATCTTCCAGCAGGACAATGAGCCAAAGCACACCGCCGAAATCCTTGAGTGACCCAGCCAAAGCCCAGACCTAAATCCTATTGATCATCTCTGGAGAGATCTGAAAATGGCTGTACACCGTCACTTCCCATCCAACCTGATAGAGCTTGAGAGGTACTTTAAAGAGGAAAGGGCAAAAATTCCCAAAGACAGGTGTGCCAAGCTTGTGGCATCATATTCATAAAGACTTGAGGCTGTAATTGCTGCCAAAGGTGCATCAACATAGTAATGAGCAAAGGCTGAAAATACTGATGTACATGTGATTTTTCAGCTTTTTTATTTTTAATAAATTTGCAACAATTTTAGCAAATCTTTTTTCACATTGTCATTATGGGGTATTTATTGTGTGGAGAATTTTGAGGAAATAAATTAATTTAATCCATTTTGGAATTGGGTTGTAGCTTAAAAAAGTGGGAAAAAGTAAAGCAAACTGTATATAATATATCCCATTTTGGCCATTGTATACTCCTTTATTCTGCAAAAATAAAGTATGTTTTAGTTTAGCATAATTGTGTGAAAATCTGACCATAAAATGTAACAGCTAACCAATCAAAATCTAGTATTTTTCATTAATTCAGTTTAAAAATTTAGACTATGGCATTTGCAACACCAAGGTCATGTCAGAAGAATGTATAAAACTGCATAACATAAAAACTGTTTCAAGATAATTAAGCCTGTCAAAAACATAAGTAAATGTGATGGCCATCAGTAGAATCTAAGAATCTGTGCCTTTCTCAAGCTAAAGCAGGAAGATGCTGTTATTCAGGTGACAGCAGAGTTAGTAGAGCATGCAGATCATAAGCTCTTCACATGTGAATTGAGCATATCTGATCTGAGGCTGCGCGTGTCTGCCAGCAACGCGGGACATCCTCCAGGATCCCTTCTGTAGACACAAACAGAAGAAAACAGATCCCCACAGAGATGATGGCGCCTGCTCTCAGAGAGGGTTCCAGCCTGTGAGGAGGTTCTACAGTGACCCAAATCTGCTTACGTGCATTAAAAGATTAGAAGCAGCCCTGCTGGCGGAGAACGATAACTGCTGCATCCGTCACAGCGTCTGCCAGTCCTGCACCTGCACTAAACCTCACCGGGCCGCATGCAAGAGGCATTTCCAGGTCAACGCAGCCTGACTCAAGCATAATGACTGACTGACCCGGTCAATTACAGTCATCTTGCTTCTCCCAAAATACTAGTAATCAACTCTACTACACATTGGTTTTGACAACATCCACTGGGTGTCCACAAACACAGTGCTTTACACTTTCATTTTACATTGATTTTAACACTGGAAATCTGCACTAGAAGTTATATAGAGGTATTCACTAAACTGCTACCACCCTCAACACTAATATCTACAATGCCTTAACAATAATTTAACCACCACACAAAATCCTATCAAGTGCCAAAAACATAAATCACTATCAAAATAACATAACCTTCCACAATACCTTTAACAGCCAGACACAACACTAACCACAACTCCTAACAACAGCCTACCATACACTAAAAACCCTTGACAACCATCCACAGCACCTTGACAACCATCAAGAACACCCTAATAAACACCACCTTAAAACATCCAAACAAAACTCACAACAAATATCCACAGCAATCACCAAAAATACCTTAACATCCATGAACAACACCTTAACAAACAGCCCCTGATAAAAACCCTCAACACTCTAACAATAATATAACAAACACCCAAAACCATATCATAACCTAACAACCACCCACAACACTAACAACCAAAAATCCCCAACAACAGTCTACCATCCACCAAAAACCCCAACAACTATTCACGGCACCTTTACAACCATCCACAACACCTTAATGTCCAAACTAACCCCAACAAAACTCTCAAAAAACATCCACAACAATCACCCACATCCACTCGGATTACCTTAACAACAGCTGAAAAACCAACAACGCACTGACAACCGCTCTCAACACTCCAACATCCACAACACTTTAACAATAATTTAACAATCACCCAAAACCTGACGACAAACACCATAAAAACACAACTCCTTAACAACATTCAAACACGCCCCAACAAAAAACATCCACAACAATCACCAAAAATACATTAACAACCATGAGCAACACCTTAACAACAGCTGAACAACCAACAACACCCTGACAACCACTCTCAACACTCAAACATTCAAAATACCTTAACAATAACTTAACAACTCCCCAAAATCTTATCAAGCAACAAAAATTTGAATTATCATCACAATAAACTAACAACCAGCCACAACACTAACAACCACAATTTCATAATAACAGCCCTCCATCCACCAAAAACCCCAAATACCCTAACAACCATCCACAGCACCGTGACAGACATCCACAACATCATAAAATACACATCACCTTAACAACATCCAAACAAACCCCAACAAAAATATCAACAACAACCACCAAAACATCTTGACAACAGCTGAACAATCAACAGCACCCTGACAACCACTCTCAACACTCTAAAATTCTTTAACAATAATTTAAGAACCACCCAAACCTTATCAAGCTCCAAAAATGAATCACCATCAAAAAATAACCAACCACCTACAACATCCACAACTGCCTAACAACAGCCTACCATCCACCAAAATACCCCAAAAACATCCATAGCACCTTCACAACACCATAAAAAACACAACACCTTAACAGCATCCAAACAAACTCCAGCAAAAATATCAACAACCATCACCAAAAATACTTCAACTACAGCTGACAACCAAACAGCACCCTGACAACAACCCTCAACACTCTGACATCCACTACACCTTAACAGTAATTTAACAACCACCCAAAACCCCATAAAGCACCAAATAAATGAATCACCATCAAAATAATCTAACAACCAACCACAACACTAACAACCACAACTCCCTAAAAACAGTCTACCATCCACCAAAAACACAAACAACCCTAACAATCATCCACAGCACCGTGACAACAATAACCAACACCATAACACACAACACCTTAAAAACGCCTAGACAAACCCCAACAAAACAGTCAAAAAATATCCACAACAATTACCAAAATACTTTAACAACAACTAACAACAGATGAACAATCAAACAGCACCCTGACAACCAAGCTCAAATACTCTAATATCCACTATACCTTAACAATAATTTAACAAACACTTAAAAACCCTATCAAGCACCAAAAACAAAGTAATTCAGCAACCACCCACAACACTAACAACAGCTTACCATCCACCAAAAACCAAAAAAACCTGACAACCATCCACAGCACCTTTACAACCATCCACAACATCATAAAACACACAAAACCTTAACAACTTCCAAACAAACCCTAACCAAAAATACTCACAACAATCATCGACCAAAAACTCAAACAACCATCCAAAGCACCTTGACAACCATAACCAACGCCATAAAATACACAACACCTTAAAGTTCAAACAAACCCCAACAAAACTCTCAAAACATATCCACAACAATAACAACAGCTAAACAACCAACAGCACCGACAACCACTCCCAACACTCTAACATCCACAACACCTTAACATTAATTTAACAACCTCCAAAAACCCTATCAAGCACCAAAAACAATGCAACCCAACAACCACCCACAACAACAACCACCTCAACTCCCTAACAACAGCCTACCATCCACCAAAATACCCTAAAAACCATCCACAGAAGCTTGACCCCACAACACCTTAACATTAATTTAACAACCTCCAAAAACCCTACCAAGCACCAAAAACAAAGTAACCCAACACCTCAACTCCCTAACAGCCTACCATCCACCAAAATACCCTAAAAACCATCCACAGAAGCTTGACCCCACAACACCTTAACATTAATTTAACAACCTCCAAAAGCCCTATCAAGCAACAAAAACAAAGTAACCCAACAACCACCCACAACAACCACCTCAACTCCCTAACAACAGCCTACCATCCACCAAAATACCCTAAAAACCATACACAGAAGCTTGACTCCACAACACCTTAACATTAATTTAACAACCTCCAAAAACCCAATTAAGCACCAAAAACAAGGTAACCCAACAACCACCCACAACAACAACCACCTCAACTCCCTAACAACAGCCTACCATCCACCAAAATACCCTAAAAACCATCCACAGAAGCTTGACCCCACAACACCTTAACATTAATTTAACAACCTCCAAAACCCTACCAAGCACCAAAAACAAAGTAACCCAACACCTCAACTCCCTAACAGCCTACCATCCACCAAAATACCCTAAAAACCATCCACAGAAGCTTGACCCCACAACACCTTAACATTAATTTAACAACCTCCAAAACCCTACCAAGCACCAAAAACAAAGTAGCCCAACAACCACCCACAACAACAACCACCTCAACTCCCTAACAGCCTACCATCCACCAAAATACCCTAAAAACCATCCACAGAAGCTTGACCCCACAACACCTTAACATTAATTTAACAACCTCCAAAAACCCTATCAAGCACCAAAACAAAGTAACCCAACAACCACCCACAACAACAACCACCTCAACTCCCTAACAACAGCCTACCATCCACCAAAATACCCTAAAAACCATCCACAGAAGCTTGACCCCACAACACCTTAACATTAATTTAACAACCTCCAAAACCCTACCAAGCACCAAAAACAAAGTAGCCCAACAACCACCCACAACAACAACCACCTCAACTCCCTAACAGCCTACCATCCACCAAAATACCCTAAAAACCATCCACAGAAGCTTGACCCCACAACACCTTAACATTAATTTAACAACCTCCAAAAACCCTATCAAGCACCAAAAACAAAGTAACCCAACAACCACCCACAACAACAACCACCTCAACTCCCTAACAACAGCCTACCATCCACCAAAATACCCTAAAAACCATCCACAGAAGCTTGACCCCACAACACCTTAACATTAATTTAACAACCTCCAAAAACCCTATCAAGCACCAAAAACAATGTAACCCAACAACCACCCACAACAACAACCACCTCAACTCCCTAACAACAGCCTACCATCCACCAAAATACCCTAAAAACCATCCACAGAAGCTTGACAACCAGCCACAACACCTTAACATTAATTTAACAACCTCCAAAAACCCAATTAAGCACCAAAAACAAAGTAACCCAACAACCACCCACAACAACCACCTCAACTGCCTAACAGCCTACCATCCACCAAAATACCCTAAAAACCATCCACAGAAGCTTGACACCCCACAACACCTTAACATTAATTTAACAACCTCCAAAAACCCTATCAATCACCAAAAACAAAGTAACCCAACAACCACCCACAACAACAACCACCTCAACTCCCTAACAGCCTTCTATCCACCAAAATACCCTAAAACCATCCACAGAAGCTTGACACCCCACAATACCTGAACATTAATTAAACAACCTCCAAAAACCCTATCAAGCACCAAAAACAAAGTAACCCAACAACCACCCACAACAACAACCACCTCAACTCCCTAACAACAGCCTACCATCCACCAAAATACCCTAAACACCATCCACAGAAGCTTGACAACCAGCCACAACACCGCAAAATACACAGCATCTCAACACCCCACAAAAAACATCATCAACAATCACTAAACATACCACAACAACCATGAACAACACCTTAACAACAGCTGAATAACCAACAGCACCCTAAACCAACCTCAAACACTCAACACTCAACAGCAAGTTCCGGAGACGCAAACCCCACTCAGAGTTTAAAAATAAACATCTTAATCTGGCTATGTGGAGTATGCTCTGCGGTTTAATTCTGGGGCACTGGCAAAGAAAGCCAATAATCACCCAGGAAACTACAAGGCAGAAAACAAGGATAAATAAACAGGTTGCATTAATTCAAGAAGCCCGAGCGGCACTAGATAATAGTGCAGAATGAAATCACATCAGTCCTGCTGCTGGCACTGAGATAATGCCGCTCGCTCACTGGCAGCGGTCAGACACTGCTTTATAGGACAGAGCGGCATCAGACTCCCCTCATCCTATTGACCCGCTGCATGAAGATGCTCAGAGAGATGGATGCTCAGACCCGCCGGGGAAATATCCCTCTCCAATAAGGCTGTTTTCTGTTTCTGTGTGTGTAATGAATATCCTTAATTACGGTGTGTGTGCACTTGCCTACGTATCTAAGAGGGGAACTGGGTGTCATTACATATCCACTAACAGGAGACCAAGAGGGACATTATTCAGGTCTCCCCTTGGACATGCCTTAAATCATGTTAGGATCAATTAAATAGGCGTCTGGTGAAGTTTTTTGTTGTTGTTGTTGTTGTAATTTTTGGCCATGAGGGGGCCTGAGTGTGTATGTGTGTGCGTCTGAATTTCACCTTGCTGTGGTCGTCAGACTGTGGCCTGTAACGGCCGTGTGAAGGTTGGCTTGATTTGTGTTGCATGTCTTTAAATACATTTTTTCCTCATCACTGATGCTTGCAACCGGTTTTCTATATTTAAACGTGCTTGTGAAGCCAAGCATCGCTGCTACTACTTCACATGTACAAGGTTAATGATGATTTGAACAAATCACTAAGCTTTAGCTTGCATGCATTTGCACTACAACAAACATTAATAGTACTCAAGTTAAACGAGCTATATCATAAAAGCCGTTGTTATATATACTGTATTTACAGCTGTGTGAAAAAGTGTTTGCCCCCCCCCCTCTCACTGACTTCTTATTTTTTGCGCACACACACGTATTTATATACACAAGTTTTGTTTTGCTGTTTTTAAATTCATCTATACACTCACCGGCCACTTTATTAGGTACATAATATTGCCGGGTTGGACCCCCTTTTGCCTTCAGAACTGCCTTAATCCTTCGTGGCATAGAATCTCCCATTCCACCAAATCCCAAAGATGCTCTATTGGATTGACATCTGGTGACTGTGGAGGCCATTTGAGTACTGTAAACTCATTGTGATGTTCAAGAAACCAGTCTGAGATTATTCACGCTTTATGACATGGTGCGTTATCCTGCTGGAAGTAGCCATCAGAAGATGGGTACACTTTGGTCATAAAGGGATGGACATGGTCAGCAACAATACTCAGGTATGACATAAAGCTCAGTTGGAGCTAGTGGGCCTAAAGTGTGTCAAGAAAATATCCCCCACACCATTACACCACCACAAGCGGGCTGACCCTTTGATACAAGGCAGGATAGATCCATGGTTTCATGTTGTTGGCGCCAAATTCTGACCCGACCATCCGAATCTCACTGCAGAAATGGAGACTCATCGGACCAGGCAATGTTTCTCCAATCTTCTATTCTCCAATTCTGGTGAGCCTGTGTGAATTGTAGCCTCAGTTTCCTATTCTTAGCTGACAGGAGTGGCATCCGATGTGGTCTTCTGCTGCTGTAGCCCATCCGCTTCAAGGTTGGACGTGTTGTGTGTTCAGAGATGCTCTTCTGCAGACCTCGGTTTTAGTGAGTGGTTGAGTTACTGTTGCCTTTCTATCAGCTGGAACCAGTCTGGCCATTCTCCTCTGACCTCAACAAGGCATTTGTGCCCACAGAACTGCCGCTCACTGATTATTTTCTCTTTCTCAGACCATTCTCTGTAAAACCTAGAGATGGTTGTGCGTGAAAATCCCAGTAAATCAGCAGTTTCTAAAATACTCAGACCAGCCCGTCTGGCACCAACAACCATGCCACGTTCAAAGTCACTTGAATCCCCTTTCCTTCCCATTCTGATGCTCGGTTTGAACTGCAGCAGATTGTCTTGACCATGTCTGCATGCCTTAATGCATTGAGTTGCTGCCATGTGATTGGCTGATTAGAAATTTGCGTCACAAGCAGTTGGACAGGTGTACCTAATAAAGTGTCCGGTGAATGTATACATAAAGTTGCATTGCCTAGTGTTACTATAGTAAAAACAATTAGGTAAACAGTCTAATAGGGACTTGTCACACTGTCTACATACAGTATTTTTGCAATTTTTCCTCTATTTTCCTCATTTGTTAAGTCACACTGTGCAAAATTGCCTGTTAAATGACTGAAAGTCTGAAAATCATTTCAAAATTAATAATAATTTAACAAAAAATAAGCAAATGAGTTAAAATCACTAAAACTAAATCACTAAAACTAATTATTTACTCAAAATAAATAAACAGAAATTCATTCATTCATTCGTTTTCCTTCAGCTTAGTGCTTCAATCATCAGTGGCTGCCTCAGCGGAATGAACCATCAACTATTCAGGCATATGTTTTTAAGCGGATGCCCACAACAACCCAGTGCTGGAAAACACCCATACACACTCGTTCACACACACTCATACACTACAGACAATTTAGTTTATTCAGTTCACCTATACTGCATGTGTTTGGACTGTGGGGGAAACAGGAGCACCCAAAGGAAACCCACACCAACAAATGGAGAACATGCAAACTCCACACAGAAATGCCAACAGGCCCCGCCGGGATTCGAACCAGCAACCTCCTTGCTGAAAATCGACAGTGGTAACCACTGAGCTGCCATAAACAGAAATATAAAAATAAAATACGGCGACAGCACACAAAAAAAAGAGGTAAGTGTGAAAGAAATTGAGAATATTAAACTAAAATCTCATTTAAATTTGTAATAATATTATTACAAAAAGAAAATTAACAGCAGCACACTGCAAATTTCTGCACAGGAAAACGACACTGACATTTTTTTAAGACAGCAATAAAAAAAAAAATCTACTTCTCCCTTTTATTCAGGAGTTTTTCAGCCCTTTTCACTCTCAAATGAACCTCAATCCCTACCGACATAATAGCTTCCATTTCAATCAATATCAAACTGGCATCTGTGATCAATGGGAGGTGAAAAATACACCGGAGACTCTCTGATGAGCAGCCAATAAAGTCAGTCAGGCCAGCCGTTTCACATTTCTGTGAGGTTTACATATACAAAAGAGTCGAATCTAAACAGTAAAACACTGATGAGAAGCAGAAAGTCCATATTCAAAGGTATTAATATATTTTGTTAAACCATTAGTGCGGGATGTTGGTGTTTAGCATGAAAAACGTCTGAAAATCTCTTATATAAAGTCTCTTTCTCTCTCTATAGGCACGGCAAGTATATTTATACAGCACATTTCATGCACAATAGCAATTCATAGTGATTTACATATACAAGAATGAAAGAAACACGTATAAGAAATAAAAATAACAAATAGAAATGTGTTTTCAGATTTGAACGTGCCTAATGTTGGAGCACATCTAATCATTTCTGAATGCTGATTTCAGCAGCAGGGGGCGCTGTTAGCAGCTGAAGGCCAATTCACCCTGCTTTGACTCAACTCTGTGATGTCTAGTTTATATGATCCTAAAGATCTGAGAGATCTGTTAGGTTTGTATTCACTGAGCATATCTGTAATGTATTGAGGTCCTAGGCCATTTAGTGACTTATAGAAAAGTAGTAATACTTTAAAATCTATTCTGAATGTAACAGAGTCAGTGTAATGACCTGAGAACAGGTGTGAGGTGCTCTGATTTTCTGGTTTTGGTCAGAATCCTGGCCGCAGCGGTCTGGATCAGCTGCAACTGTCTAATGGTCTTTTTGGGAAGGCCAGTACAGTAATCCACGCTGCTGCTGATAAAAGCATAAAAAAGTCCTCGATGGACACAAAGCATTCAATTCTTGCAATGTTTTTGAGATGATAGTATGCTGATTTATTTACTGCTTTGACATGACTGTTGAAACTCAGATCTGACTGCAGAAAGACAAAAATCTTTATTTTCTCTATATCACTAACACTGCTTAACAACTGTTGTCCAATATTAGTAAAATATTATTTACTGTCATCATGGCAAAGATAAAATAAATCAGTTATTAGAAATGAGTTATTAAAACTATTATGTTTAGAAATGTGTTGAAAAAGTCTTTGTTAAACAGAAAGTGGGGGAAAAATAAACAGGGGGGCTAATAATTCAGGGGGGCTAATAATTCTGACTTCAACTGTACGTTGTTTAATTATAGTGTTTACATGGTCATAATACAGCAAGTAATACAACAAGCATTTATAAGTAGTTTGAGCTAGCTTTTGCAGCTGGACATTGCTTTACAATGCCCTTGATGGGGGAACATTAGCCAGCAGGGGAGTGTCTTTTGTCTCTCCAGATGTGAATTATTTATGTACTGTAAATAATGCCTTTCTTACTTAGAGTTTCTGTTTTGTTTCTAGTACAAATATCCATAAAATCTTAAATCAAGAAGCATTTTCTAGACAAGCAAAATATATTTCCCCATATGCATCATCATATAGGGCATTATCTCTTGTTGTAAGAAATTAAGATTAATTAAGGTGTTATTCCCTTTAAACAAGCTAAAAAATCCGAAATTGGTGTAAGTGGAATTATATCTTACGTCAAAAGGAAAAACAAGATTATTTTGCTTCCGTCATTGGCAAATTATTTTACTTGTTTTAAGAAAAAAACTCACTCAATTTTAACATATTTTTGAAAATAAAACAATATGTTTTGCTTGTCTAGAAAATGCTTCTTGATTTAAGAGTTTGTAGATATTTATACTAGAAACAAGACAAAAACTCTAAGAAAGAAAAGCATCTTTGCAGTGCTTAGCAGTGCTGACCCAAAAACAGACTTTACAAAATGTAAATCATTGTAATGTTTTTTTCTAAATGAGAGAACAGAACATAATTTTCACATAATTGTGAAGTAAATATTCAAGCCTACGCAACTGGTTACTCAAAAGTCTTATGCTGAATGAAGCGTCAAGAGTGAGTTATTTACATGTTAAGTCAATGCAAAGACGCAAAAAGATATCCTGCGACGCGGTTTGCCCAAATGAGTCGGCACAAATGACACGAGTGACTCGAGTTGGAAAATCTGAACTACAGCGGACATTTATCTGTGTGCCGTATCTGGTGTGAACGCAGCATTATTCAGGCCCATTCAGTGTGCTTTTTGGACCATATTTCAGCTACATTTTATTCTCCAAAACTTGCTAACCACGCAGAATTTTTTTTTATTTCGCAAAAAACGCAAGCATGTACATCAATATTTCTCACATATTATTGTAGCACAGTTTGCATGTTGGCCAATACTATTGTAACCCACTGGTCCTACTGCACCCAACCCGGTCTGAACTGGGATAAAACCGGTGATTCTTTGTATGGGAGTCAGTTGCTCTAACAAGAAGGCTAATGACCATGGCCTCTAGTGTCTGTCGCTAAAGCACCTTTGGAGGTCAAGGAAGTGAGGTTTACCTGTATACCACTTCGCTAGCTGGCCTCCATTACACTCGACCCCTTAAACCTCACTCCCATCCCGGACGAGCCCCCACATGCAACCCAACAGTCCTGTTGCAGCCAACCCGGTAGATTCTTTGCATAGGAGTTGGTTACTCTAACAAGGAGGCTAAAGACCATGGCCTCTAGTGTCTACCACTAAAGTGACCCCCCCCAAACCTCATTTACATACCGGACGATCCCCCACATGCAACCCAACGGTCCTACTGCACCTAACCACACAAAATATTGCATCATTTTTAGAGTATGGTGTAATAAAGGATCAGTGTGAGGTACTTTAACTTCACACTCATATTTTGGGAACATCTGAGATATTCAAATGTGTGAAAGGTCTTGGACTTCTCTATGAAGATGAAGTTTCATTTTCTATGCTATTAAATGGCAGCAGAAACATGCGAAAATGCCAGGGCTGTTTGGAAAAGCTTAGTAGGATATTAATCTCATTACTTTGTACTGGTGTGCAATATGCTACAACTACATTTGCCAAAATGTACAGCATGCAGTCAAGCATACTGATTAGTATCCTGTAGTCTGCAATGCATTATGTGCTTTCTCTATCTGATGAGACTGCAAATTTAGATTTAAAATATGCAAAATAACTGCATTCATCACCAAAAAGACACTGCAAAGTGATGCCACTCACTGAAATAAATAAATGGGTAAATAAAAGATAAATAAATAGATGGATAGATGGGGATGGAAGGATATATGGATGGAAGGATATATGGACGGATGGATGTATGGACAGATGGATGGACGGATGGACAGACGGACAGATGGATGGATGGATATATGAATGGAAAGATGGATAAAAATGGGTGAACATAGACGGATGGATGGATGGATGGATGGATGGATGGATGGATGGATGGATGGATGGATGGATGGATGGATGGATGGATGGATGGATGGATGGATGGATGGATGGATGGATGGATGGATGGATGGATGGATGGAGAGCTGTGCGATTTGGGGAAAATATCTAATTGCGACTTTTTTTGACTTTTTTAGATATTACGATTTCAATTTAATTTGCGATTTAATTTTGTAGTCAAGCTTCAGTACAATCTGTATCGTAGCTTCTTACTGCTAAAACGCAGTGAACGTTAGTAAAAAGGAACTTAAAAGATATTAACTTATATTAGCAAACATCTCTGAAATTGTACTTTGCTGTTGCTTGCTACTTGATTGAGTGTCACTGGCAATACTTGTTAGAGGTTTAATTGGCTAGTAAGACTGTCACATACAGATGACTGTCACACACAGACAGCAGTCATGCATTTGCTCTGGGGGGAGAAGTTAAATAATATATATTTCATATTGCACCCTCTTGTGATTAGCTAATCGTGACGTTTCAAATCGCGATAGCAATTCGATTGATTAATCGCACAGCCCCAGATGGATGGATGGTCATATGGATATAGACAGATGGATGGATGGATATATGGATATGGACAGATGGATGGATGGATATATGAATATGGACAGATGGATGGATGTATGGATATGGACAGATGGATGGATGAATGGATGGATATGGACAGGTGGATGGATGGATATATGGATATGGACAGATGGATGGATGGATGGATGGATATGGAAGGATATGGAAGGATATGGATGGAATTATGGATGGATGGATATGGACAGATGGATGGGTGGATGGATATGGACGGATGGATGGACGGATGGATGGATGGATGGATGGATGGATATGGAAGAATATGGATGGAATTATGGATGGATGGATATAGATTGAATTATGGATGGATGGACCAATACAGCAACTGATGGATAGATGGGTGGATGGATGGATGGATGAAGCTGTTCAGTATTTTGTCTTGTTTGCTAGTACAAATATCTAAACTTTAATAAATCAAAATACATTTACTTGAGAACTAGGTCTTGTTTTCTGCCAAAAGTCAAACAAAATAAGAGCTTATTTTTGAAAAACCCCATTATTTGTGGTTTTTGGGTAAAAAATATTTGCAAATGTGGTCTTGTTTTCCATTTGAAATAACTCTGTTATTTTTTTTTGGGGGGGGGGGGGGGTAACATCCATTTCTTGGTTTAAGCAAAAGAAAAATCTGAAAGATTTAAGGTTACTTAAAGTGCTTCTGAAGTAAATGTACACTTATTTTAAATATTTGTACTAAAAATAAACCAAAATTCACATTTTTGCAGTGTGCAATAGAGTAGCATTTATTGTATTTTGTGCACAATTCACATGCTATTACTTATTACACTGTGAGCCTTATTATACACCCGGCTCAATAGGTGCAAGGCATGTAGGGCACAATTTGTTGCTTTTTTTCAGACCCTCACAAATGTAATTTTCACATTTTGTGTAAATTATGCACCTATGCAGGTCCAAACGCTTACACACTGCTTAAAACACACAGGATGTACAGCAATACACAAATATCTTTACATATGAAAAGGATTAAAATGTTACAAAAATTATTATTTTCTACATAAATAAAAACCACTACCTTCATTCCTTCTTCACCTTGGGGGGCTTTTTCAGTTTATTCATAACAATCTGCATTAGTATAATGTTATTATTATTATTATTATTAATATTATTATTACTGCTGCTCTTAAGCGTCTGCTAAATGACTAAATGTAAATGTCTTAGCAGTATTATTTATTATATGCATATTTATATTTGTTTTAATAAAAACTAGTTTAGATTTGTCCAACTGTCGGGTTTTGGAGACATCTGCATCTCCAAACAGTGTGTTTTGACCACACTTCATTATTATTGTTCATTTATTCCTTTGCTGAAACTTAGAACTGAATTTAGAAATAGTTTTGAAACAAATTTTTGAGCTTAACAAACTAAAATTAAACATGTAGACTAATGGATGTCTTCAGTGGAGTGAGTTTCCACCGTTTCCATACTCCACCAAAGTAAAGGAGTAAAGTAAAGAGTAAAAGTAAAGAGAAAGTAAAAAGGCTGAATGGAGGAGGCTCGTTCTGTATTCTCGTGCTGCAGATGCTCTGTTTAACTGTTCTCTCGCTAGTGAAGCGTTCAGTTTTTACACTTACAAAGTCCACCATGTAAATAGCAAATGCGCCTAGGCTTGATGCAACTGACTCTTAAAGGGAATGTGAGATTGAACATAAAACAATTAAGTTGTCCAAAATACCTCAAGGACTGTGTTATTTCAGCTCATTTTAAATAAGTAGCTTGAACAAGAAGCAAACATATTTTTCCAGTGTACTTGTGCCATTATAATCAACACAGGCTTATTCTGAAAACGTAGTCCTGCGGATGTTTCTGGAGACTGCGATTTATGTAGCCGGAGGTACGTATGGCTGCATTGAATTTTTTTTAAACGATCGCTACAAGGCAGTGTGACGCCGTTCCTTTTCGCGCTTACCAGCTGACCGCTTACCTGCGTACGGACGGCATTCCGGCTGCAACCAGTTTGTTCTGTTAGCGTGCCATATACGTCTGCGGTCTTGAGACGCAGAGAGGAGTTGACCACGAAGACGGGGTTCAAGTCTGGTGAGGAGCGGTTCCAGAAAGCAGGTAAGACAAAAACAGAATCCCAAAAATAAAACAAACAAGTGAATAGCAGGGTAAGAATGTGGTAAAATCTGAAAACATGGTAAAAAAACAAAATCAGATGAGGGCTTTTATTTTTTTGGATTGCTTTTGAAACGTGTTGGTTGGGTTTAGGGAAGCGGGTGGGCGGGTCAATCAATAAAATTGGTTGGGTTTATGGAAGGGGGAGTGTGGGTCAGTCGATCGTTCGCTCAGTCAGTCAGAAAGTCTGTCAAAAAGTGAGTCGACAGCAGCCTCTGGTCGGTTTACAAGAGAACAGCAGGCACGATTGGCACTCGCAAGGGAAATTTGAGATCTCAAAAAGCGTACACAGTGAACTGCATTCATCACCAAAAAGACACTGCAAAGTGATGCCACTCACTGAAATAAATAAATGGGTAAATAAAAGATAAATAAATAGATGGATAGATGGGGATGGAAGGATATATGGATGGAAGGATATATGGACGGATGGATGTATGGACAGATGGATGGACGGATGGACAGACGGACAGATGGATGGATGGATATATGAATGGAAAGATGGATAAAAATGGGTGAACATAGACGGATGGATGGATGGATGGATGGATGGATGGATGGATGGATGGATGGATGGATGGATGGATGGATGGATGGATGGATGGATGGATGGATGGATGGATGGATGGATGGATGGATGGATGGATGGATGGATGGATGGATGGATGGAGAGCTGTGCGATTTGGGGAAAATATCTAATTGCGACTTTTTTTGACTTTTTTAGATATTACGATTTCAATTTAATTTGCGATTTAATTTTGTAGTCAAGCTTCAGTACAATCTGTATCGTAGCTTCTTACTGCTAAAACGCAGTGAACGTTAGTAAAAAAGGAACTTAAAAGATATTAACTTATATTAGCAAACATCTCTGAAATTGTACTTTGCTGTTGCTTGCTACTTGATTGAGTGTCACTGGCAATACTTGTTAGAGGTTTAATTGGCTAGTAAGACTGTCACATACAGATGACTGTCACACACAGACAGCAGTCATGCATTTGCTCTGGGTGGGAGAAGTTAAATAATATATATTTCATATTGCACCCTCTTGTGATTAGCTAATCGTGACGTTTCAAATCGCGATAGCAATTCGATTGATTAATCGCACAGCCCCAGATGGATGGATGGTCATATGGATATAGACAGATGGATGGATGGATATATGGATATGGACAGATGGATGGATGGATATATGAATATGGACAGATGGATGGATGTATGGATATGGACAGATGGATGGATGAATGGATGGATATGGACAGGTGGATGGATGGATATATGGATATGGACAGATGGATGGATGGATGGATGGATATGGAAGGATATGGAAGGATATGGATGGAATTATGGATGGATGGATATGGACAGATGGATGGGTGGATGGATATGGACGGATGGATGGACGGATGGATGGATGGATGGATGGATGGATATGGAAGAATATGGATGGAATTATGGATGGATGGATATAGATTGAATTATGGATGGATGGACCAATACAGCAACTGATGGATAGATGGGTGGATGGATGGATGGATGAAGCTGTTCAGTATTTTGTCTTGTTTGCTAGTACAAATATCTAAACTTTAATAAATCAAAATACATTTACTTGAGAACTAGGTCTTGTTTTCTGCCAAAAGTCAAACAAAATAAGAGCTTATTTTTGAAAAACCCCATTATTTGTGGTTTTTGGGTAAAAAATATTTGCAAATGTGGTCTTGTTTTCCATTTGAAATAACTCTGTTATTTTTTTTTGGGGGGGGGGGGGGTAACATCCATTTCTTGGTTTAAGCAAAAGAAAAATCTGAAAGATTTAAGGTTACTTAAAGTGCTTCTGAAGTAAATGTACACTTATTTTAAATATTTGTACTAAAAATAAACCAAAATTCACATTTTTGCAGTGTGCAATAGAGTAGCATTTATTGTATTTTGTGCACAATTCACATGCTATTACTTATTACACTGTGAGCCTTATTATACACCCGGCTCAATAGGTGCAAGGCATGTAGGGCACAATTTGTTGCTTTTTTTCAGACCCTCACAAATGTAATTTTCACATTTTGCTCATGTTGTTTAAATAGTAAATCCATTTGCGCCACTTTGGGACTCATGGGTGTGCTGGTCTAGAAAGGAGGTGTGTTAAGGTGCATTGTTGGCGCGTTGCTATTTTTGAGGAACTGAAATAGACTGTGCCATTGACCAACTACAAGCTGATCTACAGTCCAGCGCAGAGCGCGTAAATTATGCACCTATGCAGGTCCAAACGCTTACACACTGCTTAAAACACACAGGATGTACAGCAATACACAAATATCTTTACATATGAAAAGGATTAAAATGTTACAAAAATTATTATTTTCTACATAAATATAAAAACCACTACCTTCATTCCTTCTTCACCTTGGGGGGCTTTTTCAGTTTATTCATAACAATCTGCATTAGTATAATGTTATTATTATTATTATTATTATTATTATTATTATTATTACTGCTGCTCTTAAGCGTCTGCTAAATGACTAAATGTAAATGTCTTAACAGTATTATTTATTATATGCATATTTATATTTGTTTTAATAAAAACTAGTTTAGATTTGTCCAACTGTCGGGTTTTGGAGACATCTGCATCTCTAAACAGTGTGTTTTAACCACACTTCATTATTATTGTTCATTTATTCCTTTGCTGAAACTTAGAACTGAATTTAGAAATAGTTTTGAAACAAATTTTTGAGCTTAACAAACTAAAATTAAACATGTAGACTAATGGATGTCTTCAGTGGAGTGAGTTTCCACCGTTTCCATACTCCACCAAAATAAAGGAGTAAAGTAAAGAGTAAAAGTAAAGAGAAAGTAAAAAGGCTGAATGGAGGAGGCTCGTTCTTTATTCTCGTGCTGCAGATGCTCTGTTTAACTGTTTTCTCGCTAGTGAAGCGTTCAGTTTTTACACTTACAAAGTCCACCATGTAAATAGCAAATGCGCCTAGGCTTGATGCAACTGACTCTTAAAGGGAATGGGAGATTGAACATAAAACAATTAAGTTGTCCAAAATACCTCAAGGACTGTGTTATTTCAGCTCATTTTAAATAAGTAGCTTGAACAAAAAGCAAACATATTTTTCCAGTGTACTTGTGCCATTATAATCAACACAGGCTTATTCTGAAAACGTAGTCCTGCGGACGTTTCTGGAGACAGCGAATTATGTAGCCGGAGGTACGTATGGCTGCATTGAATTTTTTTTAAACGATCGCTACAAGGCAGTGTGACGCCGTTCCTTTTCGCGCTTACCAGCTGACCGCTTACCTGCGTACGGACGGCATTCCGGCTGCAACCAGTTTGTTCTGTTAGCGTGCCATATACGTCTGCGGTCTTGAGACGCAGAGAGGAGTTGACCACGAAGACGGGGTTCAAGTCTGGTGAGGAGCGGTTCCAGAAAGCAGGTAAGACAAAAACAGAATCCCAAAAATAAAACAAACAAGTGAATAGCAGGGTAAGAATGTGGTAAAATCTGAAAACATGGTAAAAAAACAAAATCAGATGAGGGCTTTTATTTTTTTGGATTACTTTTTAAACGTGTTGGTTGGGTTTAGGGAAGCGGGTGGGCGGGTCAATCAATAAAATTGGTTGGGTTTATGGAAGGGGGAGGGTGGGTCAGTCGATCGTTCGCTCAGTCAGTCAGAAAGTCTGTCAAAAAGTGAGTCGACATCAGCCTCTGGTCGGTTTACGAGAGAACAGCAGGCACGATTGGCACTCGCAAGGGAAATTTGAGATCTCAAAAAGCGTACACAGTGAACTCCGGCGGATTCGCAATACCAAAACCTGCAGAAAAAAAAAACGTGCCGCCGGATGTATTTCACGGTCTCCAGAAACGTCTGCAGAGGTACATTTTCAGAATGAGCCCGGGTTGATTATAATTGCTAGTTAACATTGAAGAAACAAAAAGACCCCTCAAAATCACGCCATTAAAGTCGCATGTACATTTATACATTTAGTAGAAGCTTTCATCCAGTGCAACACATGAGCGCAAAACAACACTGCCTGCGACTGGAAAAACAATATTAGCAAGTCTCCAATTGCAAGCCAGAGATGCGATGGCAGACGGCTTTAATCTCCTGCTCCACACATCAAGTTAAACACACAGAAGAAGCTGCAGCGCTGATGTACTGAGACCTCGCTTTCCTAAAGGCACACAGTAATTAGTCGTGTGATGTGAAATCAATCAGCTCAAGTGGTGAGACCAGCAAAGATACATAGAGACACACACACACACACACACTTACAGTTGAAAGCAGAAGTTTACACACACTCTAAAAAAAGGAACATAACCATTCTTAAAAAAATGTCTGATGGTAAATTATACTAAACGTTTACTATTTTAGGTCTGTTAGGATTACCTAAATGATTTACATTTAATAAATGCCAGAATAATGATGAATTTTTTTGAGGATTTTTAAATAATTTTTATACAGTCAAAAGTTAACACATTTCCTTGGTATTTTTTTACACTGGTTATTTTTTTTAGCTTTGCTTTTAAACTGTATAACTTTGGTCAAATGTTATTATATTATTATTAATATTCAATATTTATATAGAAATGTTTTATTAATTTCTAGACAGTCAAAAGTTTACACACATTTCCTTGGTATTTTTTTTAGCTCTGCTTTTAAACTGTATAACTTGGGGCATATGTTTTGAGTATCCTTCCACAAGCTTCTCACAATAGTTTGCTGGTATTTTCACCAATTCCTCCTGACAGAATTGGTGTAACTGAGTCAGATGTGTAGGCTGTCTTGCTCGCACAAGCTTTTTTCACCTCTGCCCACAAATTTTCAATAGGATTGAGGTCAGGGCTTTGTGATGGCCACTCCAGAACATTCACTCTGTTGTCCTTTAAGCACATTTAAACTAATTTGGCAGTATGCTTAGGGTCATGCTCTGTTTGGATGACCCATTTGTGGCTAAGCTTTAATTTCCTGGCTGATGTCTTGAGATGTTGCTTCAGTATTTCTACATAATGTTCTTTCTTTTATGATGCCATCTATGCTGTAAAGTGGACCGGTCGCTCCTGCAGCAAAACAGCCCCACAACATGATGCTGCCGCCCCCATACTTCACAGTTGAGATGGTGTTCCTAGGCTTGTAAGCTTTCCTCTTTGTCCTCCAAATGTAACACTGGTCATTATGGCCAAACAGCTCAATCTTAGTTCCATCAGACCACAGGACATGTCTCCAAATATTAGTCCTTTTCCCGGTGTAATTTAGCAAATTGTATCTGGCTGTTGATTCTGGATTGTTGATTTTCCCATGTTGTCACAGAAGGAAGCAGTGTGTTTGAGGTTTTCCTTAAATACTATTCTACAGTTGTGCCTCCATTTAACTCAAATGTTGTCAATTAGCCAATCAGAAACTTCCAAAACCTTGACATCATCATCTGAGCTTTTTCAAAGGCATAATAATCTTATTGTGTGTAAACTTTTGACTTTCAAGAAAAGTTATAACAATTTCTCAAACAATATCTCTCATTATTCTGCTATTAAGCAGAACAGAAACTAATGTGATAATCCTAACTTACCTAAAAGAGGAATAGTTGGGTCACATTAGCATCTGACTTGTTTTTAAATGGTTATGTGCCTTTTTATATAGTGTATGTAAACTTCTGGTTTCAACTGTATATTATGCAAATGCACACTATTATTTTGAATATGATTGATCATTTAACAGCACTATTGAGAGTTAGTTCAAAATAATATAAATAATAATAACAATAATCCTTCATAGACCAGCATTCAGTGTGCTGGACCTGAAGACTTGAAGGCAAATAAAATACTTGTGGGTTGTGATGCAAGAAGAAAACCTCTAACCTCGCATTGAAATGTGAAAAATACCACATATTTACACCCAAGGAAGAAAAAGTCAAGCCGTTTTTTAAAAAACAGAGGAGCAGAAGTGTGAGAAGTGCTTCAGTCTAGGGTTCTGCCTGTATTGAGCGTGTGTGTGTGTGTGTGTGCACATATCTTATCCTCAATTGTTATTGATTTTCTCTTTCCAATTACCGAGTCCTCGGGCTGAATGAGAAACAGGGAAACAGTGGCAGAGGTGAAGAGCTGAATGAACACACGCACACATACGCACGCACACACACACACGCACACACACACAGCATGAGTTCAGCAGTCAGGAGGATTCACTCACTGCTCAAAGCTGCTTCATTTCTCTGCTACAAGTTTTGTTTTTTTATTAGAACAATTTTTTGCTTTAGCATCTAATTTCTCTCCTAAAACTGGCTCTCAAATAAAGACACTCGTTGTAGGGGTGTGAAATGTGTATTGTTTATAATAATAATAATAATAATAATAATAATAATAATAATAATAATAATAATAATAATAATAATAATAAAATAATAATAATAATAATAATAATAATAATAATAAAATAATAATAATAATAATAATAATAATAATAATAATAACAATAACAATAATAGTAGTAGTATAGTTTAATACTCTAGTATAGTATAATAATAGCAGTAGCACTAGCTTAACTATTTTTCTCAGTAGTGTGGCGGTAGCATCGCTACTTTATAAATCCAATAGCTTTTCAGAAGCGAAACACACAAGCTACATTTTCCGATCGCAGATCAATAAGTGAAGGCACTGACATTCACCGAGCTGAGGCCGGTGTCTAGCCGATGAAGGTAAATCTATAGCTGCGTCTCAAATCGCATACTTAAGCACTATTTTACGCCATTTTGTAGTATAAATTGTGTAAGTAGTGTGTAATAAGTGCACTTTAATTACCCGGATGATGGACTCATTCAGCAGGTAATATGAAGTGTGTAATGATAGACACTTCACACACTCAACGACCGCAGCTTTGCTCCTGTAGCGGAAGGGGCGGAGCTATCGGGCGCACATGTTGGATTACTTTATTTATTTTGGATGGTGAAAGTAAAATTCTCCTATGAGAGTGATTATAGCGCCTCCTGATGGTGAATGCGTTATACTCATGGCAGGTATTATTTGATAGTTTGGTCATTTGTTTCACTGATTTGGCACCCGTCAAACGTCATCAGGGAAACGGTTTGAATTTCCGCTTAGTAAAAAAAACATTAGTGTACCCTTTGGGATGACACTACATTCATATACTATGCTGTTGAGTGTGTAAGTGCATAAGTACATAGTGCATGAGTGCATAGTGTATAGAGTGCCATTTGAGACGCAGCTACTATGATGTCGAGAAAGACGATTTCTTTTTCCTGTTTTACGATGGTTGACAACAAACTTTTTGGTGCGTTACTGCCACCTCTCACTCTGGTCGATGACGTTGCAAATCAATCACTGACACGAGAAGCTTGCTTGATGGAAAAATTACTGAGAGAGGGGAGTTTTATATATATATATATATATATATATATATATATATATATATATATATATATATATATATATATATATAGTTTACTGTAGTAAAGGCTAAAGTATACTATGGTAATTACTATTATTTCATGATAGTTATTAATCATACTACAATATGTAAGTTAGTGTAAATATTTCCCTTTACTATACATTACTGTAGTATTTTAATGTGTAACACCTGGTTTTATTGTATTTTGTTTTTGTTGTTATATACTATGGTTTGTTTCTGTTTGGTACAATATTATTTACAGTAAATAACTAAACTCAATATTTCTGCCTCATGATTCATTGACAGTTTTAGTGATCACCAAGATATGAATGATAATTTAGGTTGCTTCGATTTAAAAATGAAAATTGCTAAAATAGCTTAAATGTAGCTAAGCCACTTTTGCAAAGTAGCTTTTAGCTTAGCTTGCTACATTTCCCAGGGTGTAGCTTTTAGTGTAGTTAAGCTACATTTTAAGTAGTGTAGCTAATAGCTTAGCTCACAACAATTTTCAAGTAGCTCGCCCAACACTGAATCGTAGTAATAAAATGGTAATTATTGTGTTAACCCTAGTCTGCTGTTGGGAATGTTCATCCACTCTAGATTTTGAGCCTTAATTTCAGCTTCTGTGTTTCAGCAAATCTTATTTTGACACATATTTTGGGGAAAATGCTTTGAAAATTTTACACTCAATACACTCTGGGCAAATTGACTGTCCTTATAATATGTTAGGGGCTGTTTTTGCCTCATTGACTTCTATTATGCTTACTTTTTTTATTGCAAAGCCATCCCTACTGAAAAAAAAAACAGCTTAAACCAGCTTAGGCTGGTTGGCTGGTTTTAGCTGGTCAACCAGGCTGGTTTTAGAGGGGTTTTGGCCATTTCCAGGCTGGTTTCCAGCCATTTCCAGCCTGGTCTTAGCTGGTCAGGCTGGGAGATGACCAGCTAAAACCAGCTTGACCAGCCTAGGCAGGCTGGGAGCCCAGCCAAAAGCAGCTATGTCCAACTTAAACTAGGCTTTTGACCAGCTAAGACCAGGCTGGAAATAGCTGTAAACCAGCCTGGAAATGGCCAAAACCCCTCTAAAACCAGGCTGGTCAACCAGCTAAAACCAGCCAACCAGCCTAGGCTGGTTTAAGATGGATTTTTCAGCAGGGATGACACCATATAATCATGCATTTTTTATTGTTTCTAGTTTTCCCTGTTGGGAAGGGGTCAAATTTGTTGTTTTTACTGTTGATGATCAGTTAGAGTGCAAATAAAGCTTTCTGGCTCTTATATTAGTATATTTAATATATAATATGTAGCGAAGTTAGCTCAATTTATGAATATTAATGATCAATAATAACAAGTTAGTATCATTCATGAATATTCAGAAATAACTTATAGTTAAAATTAATAAATATAACAAAGACTTCACCCGCTCATCTGAGCGAACTCTGTAATTATTTATTTATTTATCTTATGTGTTTAAGTTATTACAATATTAAATGGATGAAACGTAACAATCAGTGAGTCTCTAATGATGCTGGATGAAAACCAGAAGACACAACTGCTAGTTAAGTGAAACAAAAAGAAAGTATTTATTAAACAGATTTCAAGCAATGAATATTTAGGATATTAGATGTAATTAAATAATCGAATTAAATGAAGAACAGGAGTGTTGCCAAAACAAATAAATAATTATAACAAAATGATCTAACTAAACCCTCACCCACTTAACTAACTGACCAAAGAAAAATGCAGAAAACAAAACCGTAATCTTCAGCACGTCGCTTAACTAAACTACATAATTACTCTAAAGCATAATAACGTAGCAACGCCTGCATAAACTAACTAAAAAAATAGAGATACTATGCTGCTCAAATTACTCGTAGAGAGTTCTCGTAGAGTACACACTGTTAGCCATTAGCAAACCAAGAGTTATTAATCGAATTCTTATAAAGATCGTTCAACTTCTCTAAAGATACTAAATTGAGCTGCACAAGCTTATCTGATAAATCGATCACTAAATCGAGAGAAAACCAGACAATACAGCAACAGCAACCAAACTAAACTAAACTAAACTAAACTAAACTAAACTAAACTAAACTAAACTAAACTAAACTAAACTAAACTAAACTAAACTAAACTAAACAAACAAACACAAATGAACAGGCCGGCCGACACAAGCGAGGAGTTTGTCGGTGAGCCAAACGCTCCTAGAGAACAGTGCATGCGCACGGCTTTTGTACTGTGCAGACCAGCTCCTGATTGGCACGCCGATTGAGTCACGATAGTGATTGACAGCCCCCTCGACCAATGGTTGCACCCCTAAAACAGGACTGGATACACAACGGAGGAGAGAGAACGCAAAGTAGCAAACAAACAACAAAACACCACAAAACAGACGTGAAACATAACAATTTAGGAAGGGAATTATAGCTACTAATTGTGAAGTAGATGAATAGTTTAGAAGTTTTAGTAAACTTAAGCTGGTAGCAAGAGTCTTTTACCGTAAAAGTGACCATTTTTGTGAGGCAAAACAAAGGCCATCCAACGTGGTTATAGCGTGATTTATTGACTAGTCCAGGGGTTTTCTAGTCCAGGCAAGTCATGAGTTATAGAAACGGGCCTTCCTTTGTGTTGGTGATCTTCTGCGAGGAGACCTTCTGCGGGAGACCTTATGTGAGGGTTTGGGGGTGTAACGGGTATTTAAAGGTCAGATGTTATCGCAATAGCCTAGTGGTTAGCGCCGACATATTGTGCAGTAGCACGTCAGGGCATCCCAAGTTCGAATCCCAGCTCGAGGACATTTCCAAACCCTACACCCCCCCCCCCCCCCCCCCCCCCACCCCCATCTCTCTCCTACTTTGTTTCCTGTCTCATTACAGTCTAACAAAGGCAAAAAGACCCCAAAAAAGGTATTTGTCAGGTAACTCCCAGTCTCTCCTGATTGACCAATGGCGTTAAGGGGAAAAGTCGCATGGGAAGCATTCTTTGTTCCTCCTCGCTGGATTTAACCGTCCCAAGACAGACAGACAAACTTTAATTATGGTTTGAAACAACATCAAGCATACAAGTTATCATCCTGTGTCCTAGATCATGAGCTGTAGCATTATGTAAGGAGATGACATCAAACTTGACACTTTTAGAAATACATAAAACAGAATTCATGCATTCTTGGTTTGTCTAATATCTTGAAAGGGCATATACCGGTGTGAGAATTACAAGAGAATTAAAAAAGAAGTGAGAACACAAAAGTTAATTTGAATTTTGAGATTTCTATGAGTCCATTTCAATAGTGGGTGTTTTTGTGTTTTGTGGGTTCACAGATGGTGGGTTTTTTCTTTGAAATGTCTTTGAAGACGGGACAGCTTTAGGTCTGGTCAGCATCTTGGTAGATAAGATGTCACAGAGTGACTTTTACCTGTAGACTCAAATTTTTCACCCGATGTTGATAGCAACAAAAGAACTCCATATATTTTTTTACATACAATTAGTTTACAAATGAAGTTATGTGTAATAAAATGAAATGATGCAAGGAAAAAGAATTGAACACATGAAGAAAGGGAGATATAGAGAGGCATGGAAAGCCCAGACAGCAGCTGAAATCTCTCAGTAGTTCTTCAGCAACCCTCTGCCCTTCCTCAGTGTAAATGAACATCAGCTGTTTCAGTCCAACATCTACATTAGCAGGAGGATGAAGATGAAACCAGGGTGGACATTTCAGCAAGACAATGATCCAAAACACAGCCAAGGAAATGCTCAGATGCTTTTAGAGAAAGAAATTCAAGCTGTAGAATGGCCCAGCCAATCACCTGACTCGAACCCAATAGAAAATAGAAAATAAAGCTCAGATTTGATGGATGAGGCCCACAGAACCATCAAGAATTTGACACTCTGGTAAAGTCTGTGAGAAACTCACACCTAAGCAATGCATGTGACTTCATTCTCCATATGAGAGGCTAGGGTTGTTGCGATACCATTAGTTAATCTTATGATACTATACCAGCCTAAGTATCATGATACCAAGTAGTATTGCAATACTGTAATTCATAACTCAAATTATAAAAAATGGTCAGAAATACTATATTTTACATGTTATAATAGGTCTTGAATTTAACGCAGAATTCCCTTATTACTGAAAATAAGTATTACTTGCACGTCACTTCAACTAAAATTCATTCTTTTGTTCATTTTGTAGATAACTGACATACAAAAAATACATTAAAATAAAGATACACATTGTATCAAATGAAATATGTTACAAAAAGAGTATTTTTCCAACAAAATTAGGCTACATGAAGTGGTCAAAAATTGTTTCAATGCTGCTATTTTGGGCTTTTCATCAATAGTTTTTTTTTTCAGTCTTATCAGGTAACAATCCAAGATAATTCAAAATTTCACTTTGTGAGTCGTTCTTTTTAAGGGATTGTCACAGTTGTTGTAGCTACTAAATCATATTGAGAAGAACAGAAATGAACCGATTCAGATGATATCTACAAATTCTCGAATCAAAAAGCATTTACTTGACAAGCAAATATATTTTCTTGTTTTAAGAAATAATGAGTTAAAATTAAGTGAGTTTTAGAAAGAGTACTGAAAAATTATACTCAAGTAAAAGTACCATTACTTGCCTAAAAATGTAGTGCGAGTAAAAGTATCTGTTATAAATATTACTCAAAGTATGAGTACAAAGTAGCCCTTTCAAAAGTACTCAAGAGTTAGTGAATATTATGCTGGGAAAGGTTGATGCTTTAACAATTTGTGCATGTGTGTGTAAACGTAACATTCTGTAGTTGATTTAGTGATTGTTTAAGGCCATTTCGGTGTCATCATACAGTAAACATCCGCCATCTTCACATTCTTTTTAAGAGATTGTCGCAGTTGTTGTAGCTACTAAATCATATTGAGAAGAACAGAAATGAACCGATTCAGATGTGCGTTCGAAACGTCAGAAAACTTGCAACCTTAAAGAGCTTCACAAACTATTAAAATAAAATGGTCGATTGTTGCACAAACGTGTGAGAATTTTAGTGACTTTTACACATCTAACATTATCTACTGTAGATAGATTGTTAATGATGATACTAGCGTTTACAAACTACAGTAGCACCACCAGTATTTTCAGCCTGATCTCACGAGAAAACTTAAGTATTTTACGTTTTGACAGTTTAGTGGCTAATTCGTACGAATTCGTATGAGTTCAGTCGTACGAAATGGTACGATTTTAAAAAGGAGGCGTGGCACCTAACCACGCCCCTAAACCCAACCGTCATTGGAGGATGAGCAAATCGTACTAAATTGTACGAATTAGATCGTACGAATTTGTACGAATTAGCCACTAAAAAAAAGTTACGAATTGCCGTGAGATTGTGTTGGTATTTTGGAGCCATAGTATCGCGATACAACCATAGTACCGGTAAACCGTGCAACCCTATGAGAGGCGTCTTTAAGCTGCCATAACCAAAAACCCCTTTTATATAACGTATTAAAGACATCTCAGCACTTTCTCCTTGTGTCATTTCATTCTAATTACACATAACTAGTTACTAATGTTTGTATTTTTAAGAAAATCTGGTTCAATTCCATGTCAACAGCTCCTTTGGAAACATTATTCCCAGGAAAGATAAAAAAACGATATGTTCAATACTTATTTTTTGCCCTGAACTCTGGATGATACTGTATTACACTACAGTATATGCATCTGCTAGCGTGTGATTTAATTGGAGCTCAGTCTGCTGTGTCTCCATAAGGTTGAAGCCGAGGTTATCCGGTCTGAACTTTTAACAACACGTCTGCAAAATCCAGCAGACGAGAAAGCCACCGGACGTCCCTCTGAGGAAACACACACTCCCGCGAGCTCCTCTTTAAATAGATAAGAGTCTTTTATAATCCGTAGCAGCGACACGTATGGATCCGTCACTCTTATAATGCACTTCCTGCGTAAAAGGTCAACTATACTCACGGGGATTTATGAAAAGCATTACGGGAGAGCATTTGTTCGTGCTCAGGTCAGCTGCTCGGCATTAACGCGTGTCCCGAATGAAACGTTTTATCGAGTTTTGCGCTTGTGATGTAAATGAACACGCTGTCAGTCGTGGCCTCGGGGTCAGAAACACATTCTGTCCTCTATTGGCTTGACGAGGCTGTGCTAATTAGCAAATATATATGAGGAAATGATTTATGTAAGCAGGACAGCATGGATGTAGAGGGCTGTGAAGGAGGATTTGCTCTGGTTATGTGTCCTTTATGCATGTGTGGGTTTTCCTGGATGAGTTTTCATAGTGTAAAACTATTTTTCTGGGGTGAATTGGAATTTATTTCAAAGAGATATTAAAGGAATAGTTCGCCCTAAAATGATATCTACAAATTCTCGAATCAGAAAGCATTTACTTGACAAGCAAATATATTTTCTTGTTTTAAGAAACAATATGTTAAAATTTAATGAGTTTTAATCAGTGGTGGAAAGAGTACTGAAAAATTATACTCAAGTAAAAGTACCATTACTTGCCTAAAAATGGAGTGCGAGTAGAGTAAAAGTATCTGTTATAAATATTACTATTTTATAAATGTTAGTAAAAAGTAGACCTTTCAAAAGTACTCAAGACTTAGTGAGTATTATGCTGGGAAAGGTTGATGCTTTAACATGCAATTTGTGCATGTGTTTGTAAACGTAACATTCTGTAGTTGATTTAGTGATTGTTTAAGGCCATTTCAGTGTCATCATACAGTAAACATCCGCCATCTTCACATCAGTGATTACGTGATCAGTGATCGTTATATTAAAGACACAGCAATAGATGCAGCACATTGATTTTATGGCACCAGGTTAACTTTCTGACATCTTTACGGCACTCACGTATATATTAAAAAAAATAAAAATCAGGTCACAACTGAACTAGACATGAGCCGGTATATGATTCATATATGTTGGCGATCTTCTGCGAGGAGACCTTCTGCGGGAGACCTTATGTGAGGGTTTGGGTGTGTAACAGGTATTTAAAGGTCAGATGTTATTGCAATAGCCTAGTGGTTAGTGCCGACATATGGTGCAATAGCACGTAAGGGCGTCCCAAGTTCGAATCCCAGCTCGAGGACATTTCCACGCTCGCTCTCTCTCTCTCTCTCTCTCTCTCTCTCTCTCTCTCTCTCTCTCACTCCTACTTTGTTTCATGTCTCATTACAGTCTAACAAAGGCAAAAAGACCCCAAAAAAGGTATTTGTCAGGTAAC